>NW_027118289.1:0-5765 GCF_038497915.1 Lipomyces doorenjongii | reverse complement strand
GCAGCCGACATTTTATTCGTTGCGAATGAAAGTTTATTCTGCGAATTGCGAATACGAATGCGAATAGAGAAAATTGTATTCGTGTCCAGCCCTAGTATCTTGCTTTTTAATAATCTAGCGCTGCGATATTGCTGTAAATCAAAAATTACAAGGATAGTGGCTGGTACTACTCGATGCACGCACGGTGCCGACTGTGAATTAACTAAGGTCGAGTGTAAACTCTAATGCGGTTCACTTATCCGCACGAGTTTTTCTGGTTATGTACGTAACCGGGAAACATTTGTGAATTGACACAACTTATATCAACACAGCGCTATACAATTGCTCGGTATTACTAGGAAAGTCGGTTACGCACATTTGTCATTGTATATCACTCGGAGTTTCAGAGTAAGGGACGACAAGTTATAACAACGAGAATCCTATTGACACATGGTAACGCATTCAAAGCATTCTTAATCGCTTTACCGATGATGGCCTATTCTCCAACGGAGGATACCTTCTGTCGTGCATCACATCGTCTCCGCACATTCTCTGGTACGTCGCATACTCTAAATGATCAGCAACCGACTGCGTCTCGGAAACCACAGAGAGGGGGGGTGCCAGTATTTATGGTAAATCTCACGATGCGATGGTGGCGCAACTAACGAAGAAACTCTGCAGTTGATGCATAATCCGTGCGTCGAGAACACGACCACCTGCTCGCCTTTGTCAACGCCAACAGCCACGACTCCCCCGCGAAATCGCCGTGGATGTGTCCGACGTTCCGAGGCTGGACAGGGTAGAGATCAGGTTCGCGGTGAGACACAAGTCAAACATGGCCAACGAGAGTCTGCGCAGATAGTGTCGCAACAAGTTTATCTTTGAGCTCATTGCGCGTGCAAAAAAGTGCCCATCTACCCACTCAACATTGGCGACCCTTGGCAGGTTTGGCCAGCCGTCGTATTCAGTCATGATATCCGACTAAGACGCGCAGGAGCGGCGCGGTGGGCCAAATCCCAGAAGGACAATGCGAATATGAAATTTAAGAAGCCGGCTCCAGAGACCGACGTGACTTCGGCACTCTGGACCTTCTGGACTCTTCTCGCTTGTAATATGTGGCGACATTTTAGGTGCCGCCGCCTGGTTTCCGTCGCCCAGTAGTAGTCTCTCGCCTGAGCGATTCTTGGGTCTCGGTTACCACACCCTCAGCTAATTCGGCGATTCTTGGGTCGGCCCGCAGGACCGAATGTCGGACTACTGAGTCATCTGGCCGTCCTTTTGGACAAGGTCAAGATATTTTTCCTCTAGCGTGTAGCAGCCTTCCAAATAGTAAGCATTTCCGCCCAATGGATAATTCTGAGCGTAGAAGATCCCATTTTCATTCTGAGACGGGCGTATCCTCGCCATCTAACTCGCAACAAAATTATTATAATAGAGCCCCAGCCCATTGCCCCATTCAGTAAGTAGCCAAATCCAACCAAAACGCATCATCATTCAACGCATCATCATTCAACGCATCATCATTCAACACATCAAACAAGCTCGGATCAAGATGCATCTCATCCTCCATCAACTCCATCGCACCAATATTCGACGTGCTCGGAGTCGGATGCCCATCTCCCCGCTCCACATCCCTATTCTTCCCCTCAGAAGGACCCATCACTCGCACCTTATCCTGCTCCCAACCCGCATTCGCGCTCTTCACAAATTTCACCCTATTCTCAAACAACGCCCGCGCTTTATGCAGTTTCCTAATATATCCATTATACAACTCCTCCCTCTCAGCTCTATTTTCCCCCTGTGTCATGCGCGAGAAGGTATGCGCTCGCGCCTGCTCGAAGCGAGCTACCAGCGTATCCTGCACAACGGAGAAATCCATGATGGACCGCACGATCTCGATGGTCCAGCTCGGGCAGGAGGGAGATGTGAAGAAGGTCAGGCGGGTGAGGATCATGAGGGCGTAGGCAAATTGGGCCCATGTGATGTAGGACAGCGACTGGTGAGTCTCGGCGGGAGCGCTGAGAAAGAAGGTGATGAATGATTTGGTGGATAGAAGTAGGGAATAGAGGTTTTCGAGATGGGTGGGTTTGGTGAGAATGGGGTTTGTAGAGGGGCTTTGAGGGGTGTCTAAGAGGGCGACTTCGTAGAGACGGATGGATGCAAAGTCTAAATGCATTAAAGCGGACGCTATGGAGAGGTTAGATTTGAAGATACAGAGAGTCTGTAGTTTACTTACTATTCTGTTGTAATGATGGAGGTAGGGAATTCTTCATTGCGGTGATCTCGGATTGGAAAGCTTTGATATGCATTTCGACTGGAGGTTTGGCCGTGAAAGTTATATCCCACTCATTGATGTGGATAGTTTTAGCTATTCGCTCGGTAAGGTATTGCGCCTTGACAACATAGGCAAGTTGAACGTCGGTTGGGTACACTTGCTTTTCGATGAGAGCTTGACAGCTCTCCTCGATTGGACGCGTGAGCCGCATTGAATCCAGTCTCTGGAGAGAAGTAGCTGCGCTAGACTCTAGGTCAGCAAAGGCAAACTTGAAACTGATAGATGAAATGAATACCTACGCCGAACTCAAGTAGAAGCAGCCAAGAAGAGCTCTTCGCTCGTCCATGGTCTTTGGTCCGTAGGTCAGGGCTCTCGAACATGGTGTAGCCAGAACCATCTTAGATCTATCGAAGAATGTAGGACCCCGGTTAAGGTTTAGCTCGGCGACGAGGCCCACTGCAAGTTGAAGCAGGTTATTCAACTGAACGGATATAATTGCACTTCTCCTGTACCTGTCAACACACATTAATAACTAATCTCTCTCGTAAGACAGTGGACGAGAACCATGCAATAAAGAGTAGAATGCTCTGAAGCAATTCAAGGCTGTTGTGGCTGCGCATGAGAAGATGATCTGTAACAAATTCTGATATCTGCTTCTCATAGAAGGCTTGACGACATGAACGGTAGGCCGACGTCGTTATAATAATAGCTCTATATAAAAGGGGAGACTCTTGACGGAGATCTGAAGCTGTTGTGCGAGGCGGAATAATAACAAAGGGTGATTGACTCGACATCTCATCTTGATATATTTTGACAAGTTGATTGGCTTCGAAATCATCAGGTTCTTTAGATGCGGCAGTCTCAGCTGCTACAGCGGACGATGTCTGTGGAGTACTGCTTCGGCCTGAAGTGTCTCTTTGATGGGGAATTTCACTAGAGGAGGTTATCACTTCCTTTTCATCATTGTTTTTAGAGACCAAAGATGTCACAAGGTTCTCTAAACGGTCGATTCGGTCCTGCATGTTCGCCGCAGGCACACGGGATACCTTGGGTGCAGCCATATTTTCGGAGCCAGTGAAGATGCATGCACTGGGGTCTTTCCGTATAGTGCAGTTCTGACATGGCTGTTGCCGGTCGCATTTCAGTCTGAAAAGTGGTCAGTTCTAGACGTCCCAAATCGTTGAGGCAGCCTGACTTCCTGTAACGACATGGTCCGCATGAGAGCGGAACGCGAGCCTTTCTGCCGACTTTGCGGTCACGCCTCGGCTCCGCGGGTGCCACGGACTTATCGTTTGAGGTTTCCATGTTGAAATAGCAAGTTAAACAAATGTCATAATTGTACGCGAAGGTGGTTATTAAGAAGAAATCTGTCGGACGCGCGGATATATTCCCAACCTATCACGTGCCGAACTTTTCTCCGCGGACTTCACGGGCTTTACCCCTTTTATCGTGCGCTTAGCCAACCACTCACGGAAACTCTCTATGTCCGTCCCCTGACGTCCTGATGCCCGCGGGAAAGATGTAAATATACTCCAAGGGGAGATCTTAAGGAAGTATATTAATAAAGAGCTATGGCTATCGATCTTTGTTCTCTCAAACCATATACAGACACTGCACAGTTGCACTACCCAACATGCCGCTCATCGTGGATTTCATCGATCGTCAATTCATCCACAACAACCCGCCCGCCCCAACCGCATCCTTTAAGGGCAGGATCGCCATTGTCACTGGAAGCAATGTTGGTCTCGGACGGGAGGCTGCCCGCATTATGGTTCGCCTCGGCGCCTCTCAAGTCATTATAGCATGTCGGAATGTCGAGAAGGGAAAGCTTGCAGCAAAGGACATTCAATCAACGACTGGGTGCTCCCCTGACACCCTCAAAGTCTGGCAATTAGACATGGGTTCATACAATTCAGTCATTGCCTTTGCTGATCGAGTCCGAACTGAACTACCACGCCTCGACGCCCTTGCTGCCAACGCCGGCATAGGCACCCTGAAGTTCAAATTGACCGAAGATAACGAGGAGACAATCACTACAAACGTCGTCTCCATGTCCCTACTCGCCTGCCTTGTCTACCCCAAACTTCGCGCCACAGCTTTGGAATTCAACACCTACACTCATTTTACCGTGACCGGCTCAGAGCTCTTCGAGTTTGCCAAGTTCAGAGAACGCAAGGCACCTGCCGGCAAGATATTCACAACCCTCACTGATGAAAGCAAATCTAATATGAGCGACCGCTACGATACCTCGAAGCTTCTAGCTATGATGGTCGTCAAGCAACTAGCTGCCATGGCCCCCATCGATTCTAATAAAGTCATCGTAAACTGTGTCGCTCCCGGGTAAGTCCTCCCGGGCTTTCCAACTCAGAGACGTAGTCGCCTGTATTTACACAATTTCTGACCTCTATTTGTTTTACATTTTAGTTTCTGCCAAAGCGACCTCTTCCGCGACTACTCCGGCGGCGCCGTTCGCGTCATGAAGAAGATCCTCGGCCGCCCTACCGAGGTCGGCGCCCGTACCATCGTCCACGGCACCTGCGCCGGCCCGGAGTCCCACGGTCAGTACGTCCCGGATTGTAAGATCAAGCCGACGGGTGGGCTCACGAAGGGCAAGAAGGGGGCTGAGCTGCAGAACAGGGTTTGGGCGGAGTTGAAGCAGAAGTTGGAGGGTATTCAGCCGGGGGTTACGTCATTGCGGTTTGAGGCGTGATGTTGATTGGTGTGTGACACTGTGTAATAAGTTTGGTGAGTTTTTTTAATACTGATGCGTTATGTTCATATCTCGAGTCTAAATAGAGTAATTATCATGCATGATATAACGTAGTTCATAAGCGAGTGTGCCACACAAGCGAGTGTTCCATACCACGAAAAAAACACCACCGAAAATGATGGATATCACAAACCACATTGATAAAAATTTATTAAATAAGCAAAAAAAATGACAGTTTCTTAATTCTTTTTACACGTTCGAGTATTATAACCAGTTTCGCCGCAATTGCCACATCGTCTTTGCTTCGTTTCCTTCACCCAATTGATCGTTCTTCCCCCTTGTTTCATGCATAATAGACAATGTTGTTAAGGTAACCAACTGCCTTGGACTTAAGGTAGCTCACCCGCGCTTTTTCGACCTTACTGCTCAGCTGCTCCAAGTGTTGGACGCGAATGGCGCCGTATCGAAATATAAGTCGCTGCCGTAGTAGATTCTACCCGAGCTGTCTTGGACGCGTGTATTAACCAAAAACGCGTTTTGGTTGATGATAAGAGAAGCGCGTTCGAGAGCTAAAAGAGTGTAAGTAATGCTGGGTACCGGTAGTCAGCGGACTAGAAAAATTTATTTAGGTACCGCCAGTGGTATTTTTGTGTTTCAGTGGTATTATTTTCGACTTCTACTCTTAACCTTGCTTTACATGTCTGTAGGCTGCTCCGAATATTCGCATTTGCGAATATTATTCGCAAGATGTCCACGCAACGAATAAAATTTCTAATATTATTCGACGAATATTCGTTATTC
>NW_027118288.1:962-5878 GCF_038497915.1 Lipomyces doorenjongii | reverse complement strand
GAACCCTGAACCCTGAACCCTGAACCCTGAACCCTGAACCCTGAACCCTGAACCCTGAACCCTGAAACCCTGAACCCTGAACCCTGAACCCTGAAACCCTGAACCCTGAACCCTGAACCCTGGGCCGCTTCTCAGCCTCTTGAAGAGCCTTGATCCTAGCAATGTCTGTCAGTACACCTTCGTGCTGCCGTCTAGAAACCATAGACCGTACGTCTTGCTCGCTGGGACAACCTATTCTGGACTTTCTTCCGCTCCGTGGGGTCCGTTATGCTAGTCCAGTCATCTTCTGACGACCTCAAATACGGTGTCCATGTGGGATCCATCGCCAACGAAGATTGCAGAGAGGACTCGCGGAATCGGAGAGCTGGAATGAAGTCGGGTTGTTTTGACGATTGTCGAGTGTCATGGTCGACGACCATGATATGCTGACCGGTCATCCTTCAGAGCCTAGCCGGATGGAGTTATGCATTCTGACAATTCTGACAATTCTGACAGTTGTGGCGTTTAAATAGTAGTAGCGCTGTCAGCATTTGTCATGCAAAATATGAGTGGCACCTCCGGCGTATTCCGATGACGATTAGAGGGGCGGCTGTCCAACGACGTGCAGTTAACTAGCCAACCGCGACCCAAACGGAACGGCTGGGAGGTGTGAGGCCCAGGACGCATAGATCCTTAATTCACTCACGCATTGCCATAATATGTCACGCGTCCTCTTTGGTAAAAATTGCGATTCATACGATTAAGTGCCAATTCGACCGAAAATGCAGTCTCTTTTAAATTCATTAATAATTGGAATATACGTCGTTTAGTCTAGGTCGGCACTGTCGGGGCATTCAACTATAGATTGTCAATTGTGATCTAAGGAAGACGGGGAATACAGCCAACTTGCAGGGTCACAGGGTGGTCTTTGAGTAATTTTACTGACAGGACCCATCAGTTCTTCAAAGTATTAGCGTTATCTACACCCGAGCGGTCCAAACAAGCAGACGGTCCACACATTCACTACTTATAGTATAATTAAATTGCATGCAAAACAATTTAATCAAACAATTCTGTAACCTTCTTGCAAGTGCGTGCATTATATCCAGGCTTGCTGCAAATTCTGCAGCGCTGAACCTTCGGCCAAGCCTCCCCTGCACAACTTCAACTTCCTAGCGTCTCTCGAGCTACGTGCTCATCTACAGCCTTTTGATCCAATTGATCCACTCCAAGCTGTAAAGGGTTTCTGTGGCTCTGGCGCCTGCATAAATCTCATGGGGCCGGCGCAATAAGAGAGCTATCTGATGCATTACAGCTTTCGTACCTTTTGCAATGATCAGCTGCCGTAAACATTGAGGTTGGAGAGAAAGTTTCGTGGCTAGAAATGCAGGTCTTAATAAGCTCTTGTTGTGAGCTAGCTTCTTTGAGGGTCGTGTGGTGTTTTGGAAGTCCATCCGGGGGAAGCAATGCCATTGACGGCCCAGATATCCAGCTTCGAGAGAACCCTCCCTTTCTGGATTGAATGGTATAAAAGCAGCTCCTGCAAACCCGCCTTGTGCATTTTTTCCTGTCATGGTAGCAAAGAAACTCGACCTTGGTGATGTGATTGACATATGCCCGCATCAAGTTTTCAATTTGGTGACCATATGCCAACTTAAGTGGCCAAGCAGCCAACGTCTAGCGGCTGGAGGCAATGCGACGAACGTGCCGGCATGCGAAGACTGAGAATGTTGTGTTTCTTGCAAGGCCGTTAAAAACAGACAGAGATTGAACGGGAACAGGAGAAGGAAGATCGCTTGAAAGCAGAGAAAGGGTTTGAACAAGAGAGGCAAGAGAACAGGGAAACTACCCTTGCAGAATTCATTCAAGACTGTCAGATGTTCTTGTCAGAACCACTCCAGATCCAAAAGAACACGGCCCTTTCTACAAAAGGTTCCCTCAGGACCCAACAAAAGCCCAACTGGTCGCGTCTGTCCAACTTATCTCCGCCGTTGGTCGGATTTTCTTCGCGTCCAAAGGCAATCTATGATGGCGTTTATCAGCTTCTCCAACCGATCAATCATACTCCCGCAGCTTTTTGTTCACGCCGTGCCTTATAATACCTTGGTAGATGTCTTTGTCGCCGCCGCCTCGCCAGCGAAGCAGATTTGCAGAGTTACAAGCGATTTGCTGTGGAGGAGCAGGTGTATGATATCCTAGATGCCTTATGCACAATACCCGCCGCTCAATTCTCTTGGGCGACGATATTTGGTTTGACAATCATTCCAACACCCTTGATGCTGATTTAGAATGTACCCGATCGGGACATAATCTCACGAGGAGGCGGTCCAATGCGGACTAGTTCTGTGTACACCGGATGGATCAGGGAGAGAGGATTCTGTTATTCACTGTCGAATATAAACCAGCTCACAAGCTCATAACAGAATCTTCGGTCGGGACTTCGACCGATGAATCATTGGCAAGAGGTTGTGCAGCGTGCCACTCTACCAGCCGAACTAGACGAGAAACTGAATTACAATTCCGAGTTATTGTAACTGCCGAGTTTTCGTTCATGTAGATGAAGAAAATCCAGAGGTTCATTACTATTTTCTGGCGGAACCAAATCTCGATGTTGAATCTGTCAAGGATCGAATGGTCCGTAAGCTCAATGACCACAGGCGGCCGGATGTTGAGTCTGCGTCTCATGAGCTTGAGTTCGGCCCGGCGCAGCCAACTATGGCGCAACGAAGCCATTCCTCGATCGCATATTTAGAAGGTTGACTTTCAGCAGATTGTTGAGCAGATCCCGGAAGAAGAAATCTACTCGACTCCTCCCGGTTCTGAGTATGTCCGGTCGCCGTCACCAGTCTCATCTCCAACTATGGACGGAAATATGCGCTTCTCTCCCGGGATCGATGCGCTTCGACGAGGATGTTAATTGCCAATATTCTGACCACTATGATTCCGATTGTCACGACGGTAGAAATGACACAACTGCTCGTAGCGTGCGTCGCTCTGGGAAGCCAAGCTTGAGTCACATCTCTTCGTTCCCACCACACACACAACCGCGAGGGATGGACACACACAGACGACGACAACAGAACAGTCCAGACTACGAACGGCAAGAATATTGTACGCAGGATTGTTTACTTGGATTAGAGAGAGGAGGCTTATTGGATGAAACTTGTCCCAATGTCGCACATCAGCGGTCCTCTCTGGCTAGTGATCGGCATTTGATTAACGGTGCCGATTTCAACGGCTCCTGAAGGAACAACCAGATAAGGGTTTGCGCGTGGTGCTCTCTTCAAAATCAGTCTCATGCCGTATGGCTATACTGTGATTGGTAAAGGTGCGACTGATCGCAGCTGGGACGACGTCAGCCGCGAGATGGAGGTGTACTAGGTTCTGCGGTTCCTATGTTCATGGGCACGGTCGCCCCCAACTAACCTTCTTGCCTAACCCCTCGACAATTTTCGGAATCTGCATTCCTTCGCTATAAGTCAAGGTTGATGTTCTAACTCCAAGCAATTAAATCCCTAGCCTCTGTTTATGAGTCTATGAATCTAGTCCCGGGAAAGGGTAATTCTGGCAGAGTTTGATTTGTGAACGGGAAGTGTGACGTACACGTGGATATTTTGTAGACGCTTAGTGGTTATTTTGGTAGAAGTTTATTTTGGTTCTTTTTATGCGTTGTTGAGTTCAGGGGCAGACCCCAATTTATATAAGTGGTTCTTCTCTCCTCTCTGGTTTAGGGGGGAGATATAGGCAATAATATATATGTCCGTCGTTGACAAATTCTCATGCTATAACAACGATTTCGCGCATCACTCAATGAGAATAATAACTTTTTCTGCGACAAGCTGGATAGTGTTCTGATTGTACAGACCGAGAACTTGGCTCACTATATCCAGAGTGGCCACTCTAGTAAAACTGCGACGATGCAGTACGCCCACGCCATCAGGACCCAGGATCGTTCTGCAACTAAACAGAAAATATATAGAGATTTATATCAATAAAATATTCCATCTGGAACTTAAAATTTTTTTTGCAAAGAAAAAAAAGCGAGCTCTTAGCCATACTATTGGAACTAAATTACTTCACAGCCGTATATCCATAGTCCCAAATTCTCTCATTTGCATCAATTCAGCCCAGTCCATTTGTTCAAAATTCGTAAATGCTCGGAGATAGGTCTCAACGATGCGATTGAGAATTTCCGTTTGGGCTCATATTGGCCAGTGCAGCTTGCCGAAAATGCCACCGTAGAAGTTCATCTCTTGCACTTCGCTCATCGGCTGGATCCCGACAAACAGTATCAAGTACCCCCCGTCTATCCCAAGAGGATCGCCGTCAAAGCAGATTATCTTATACCATCGTCTGGATTTACCGAAAACCCAAAGACGTCAAACAGAGAATGGATACTGTTTTTTGCATAAGCAGTCCATTCTGACATGGGTTGATCCCCCGTGTCGCGTTTATCCTTTTTGTTTGTAATCCACCGAGAAAATCCATTCTGCACGAAATAATCTTGTGGGCGGCATGGAAAGCTGTCCAACGATTCCTGTAGGCCTGAGTGTTGACGACGCCAGTTATTACGCACTTGCCATCCCTCCCACGGCCTTGAGTTCGAAATCTCTCATCTCTGCCAGTAGTTGTTCTAGAAAGTACTCTGGTTACGCAAGTTCATCTGTCATGGATATTGTGTCTACCACCATCAGTGAAAGCAAAAGGAATGTTACCTCGTCGAGAATAAGGCCCTAACTCATAGTGGCCGGGCATGAGAGTGTTTGTCTGTTGGTGCCAGTCCTTCACCGCCATTTCGCGATATCACTCCAACACCAGATGCAACGATGAGGATCGCAAATATGGAGAGAAAATTCATTTTGTTACTGGCGGACCAGACTCAATATCATTGGGGGGGGGGGGCGGGCCCGCGGCGCCCGCCGCGGGGGGCGGGGGGC
>NW_027118288.1:0-952 GCF_038497915.1 Lipomyces doorenjongii | reverse complement strand
GGGGCTATCACCCCCAACCCCCTTGGAAACGTTTGGCACGCCAAATTTGTTGTTAAATTTAATTTTTTTACGGGGGCCCCCTAACAAAAACATTTCCCCCCCCCCCCCCCCCCCGCCAATGCCTTGTCAGGCTCTGCGAAGTGGTAGAAGTGGATATCACGACCGATGGCTCGGCTGCCGGTCATGAAATACTGAGTTTTTGAATGGCGAAGCTGATTGATTTCTGGGCTCAGAAACGAATTGGATAGTTTGAAGAACCTGTCGACAGACACGTCATCAACCCCACTGTCGGATAGAATTTCGCACTCGCTATCGGCCATACAGTTGAGGTTTATTGTTTAAAGGTAACTAAAGGAGGCTGGACTGTCACTTTGCTATACAGGGGGTGAGGTAGACCACAAATGCAAAAATATGATCTGTAGAATCAGGGGGGTGTTCGTATTCGCAGCTGACATTTTATTCGCTGCCAATTGTGAATGCAAATGCGAATAGAGAAAATTGTATTCGGGTCCACCCTAATAAATTTAACCATATATGTCTGTCAGATATGTATACTACATATTCTGGCGGTCCAGGGCTGAGTTGGTTTTCGAAGTCAATTGTCTCAAGATGTAGACCATACTGAAAATTATGATCTCTTGATGATAAATCGGAATTATCGTTGGAGTCTATGGAGTCCTCAAAGCCTTCTGCCCAGCGTCAGAATGCTCTGCTCTGGTCGTACTTCAACGTTTCTCCCATTCCTGGAAAGCTGTGGTACCCAAGGCGTGGTAAAACTGAATCGCTGCTTCACTGAATCGCCGCTTCACTCCTCCTATCCGGGTAAGTGCATACCGCAGTGCGGCTCATTCTGCTTCTTCATTTTTATTTGCCGGGTTCTTCGTTGGTTCCAATAATGATATATGAAACACGGGATATACTCGCATTCTTTTTGGTAGTTTGAGTTCGTAAT
>NW_027118287.1:0-5891 GCF_038497915.1 Lipomyces doorenjongii | reverse complement strand
GCTGTCTGTTCTGCAGTAAGCTCGAGGCGACGATGGAGTGTTCCTATATCCATAACCGCGAGCCACGCAAGCCAGAGTACCTTAGCCCAGATTGTGTCATAGTTCTCCAGAGTCGCGTGCTCCTGTACTTCGTAGAAATAATCCCTGTGCCACCCAATTAGCGAGGTATCCGCGGGCGGTCAGGTTAACATACTTGGCCGATTCGCCTACCATCACTTTCCCCAACATAGGCTGGAACCCAGCCCTAGTGTCCTCTCGTGACGCCTTGACATAGGAACATCAGCGGCGGCGAGTTTTTCGAGATGTGGACGCTGCCCTGGTTCCTGATCCTGTCTGGCGCAAGTGTGAAAACTCTATACCGGAGAGTTCTAACCCTTGCCCTGTAGCGAATTGAAAACTCAGAAGTCGCGCCTTCCAAGTGTCCATAACAAGTGTGCAGGCGTTTTGGCGGATGTGCGCAAAATAAGTGTGCAGAGTGTTTGTCAGATACGCCCAGAACAAGTGTGGGTAACTGTGCAATGCTTTAACAGATGTGTCCGCAGTAACTGTGCAGACTACTTGCCAGACGTGCAAACTCTAAATTCGCGCCTCCGTTTTGTATACTGACCGGCCACCCTGACCGAGGCGCGACTTTACCCTAACCCGTGCGGCTCATTACTATACAAATTCGCGCCTCGCGCCTTGGTTCAGCCCCCTGAACTTCACTTTATATTTGTAGGTATGGGACGCTACCGCTATCGATGATGCAGCTCCAGAAGACGATTTCACGGACGATGAAGCTGATGACTTTGATGACCGTGATGCTGCTGCTGATGCCGCTTTTGAGGCAATGTGGGCCGACGCATTGTCACTTATTTAGGCAAGCAACGGAGCTGTGGTAAATGCGAAGGGTTGGAAGGGGCAGAAAATGTCACAGTGTATGTGGAAACTAGGAGTGTGGGCTAGGAACGACGGAAAGAAGAAACTACGTGTGGCGTCCAGAAATACCAAGTCGTGGCTTCGAGGATACCAACAGACTACACTACGCTAGTCCCAAAGAGGAATGGTCCGCATGAATCTCCAAAATATATCAAACCTGTCCTCGAAAAGTTTTGAATTATCAAAAATATCCTTTTGCCCGTACCCTGGGTACCTAAATTGGTATACAAACTTCGCACTAAAGTCCAAGCTAATCCACATTGGTCAAATATGTTGATTTACCCTCCTGTCTAACCATATTGCATTCTTGACGCCAAACTGGCTAAGTCGATTTAAATAGGTAAGTTATGGAGAATCATGGTGCCCTGAGGTGAGCCTCGGTTACTGTGTCTTCCACCATTCCCAACCTGAACTCTTCAGGCACTGCACATTTTCAGGATTCTGTAGTCCGATCCACTTTTATACTGGCCTTGCTGAAACCCATCGGCACTATTAAATTGTCAGTCATCGCATCGGCATAATTTTGAGCCTTACGACTTGTGATATGATAATCGTCGTCAGTTGAGATATTGTGCTAATAAACTTAGATACAATAAGCTAGCTTCGATCAATATAACTGCAGACTGCTGTCTGTATAAGCAAAGTATTGAATATGTTTCGACTTGCCTCCAGCGTTAAATTGCTAGTTATTGTAGTGACTGGCATTGCGCGAGCAGTTTGTTTAGTGCAAAATGATACTAGTACCACTGTTGCTACTCAGTTAGGTGCAGATTTCGGCACCGGTTTGGTTCTTTCATACCAATATGATGCTGCGAAGGCTCTAGGATTACCTCAGGAAGTCGCCAGCCAGTTTAGTTACGGCGTTTCACTGTTGAACACGTCATCAGATGAGGTCGCATATGTTTGTGACAAAATAAGCTACTCTTACGATGGCAACGAGTCAAATGCGTTGATGAATCACTTACAGCTACTTTACCTAAAAGATCAACCCGGAAGTGTTGATCAGATTTTTGACTGGATTGACGACGTTGTCAGCCTATCAGATTCTATTGGTTATAATTCGTCCGGAGTACAAGAAGAGTTGCGTGAGTACCTTAATGGCTATGATGATTTAGAGGTTACAGAAGTACTGCGCAAAAGGTGGCTAGGGATAACGTGCAGTAAGAGCCATGCTCTGATAGGAAGTGCATGTTCTGCTTTTGCAAATTACTTGTACCGCCATTCAGGCTATACAAGCATAAGCCAATCTGGAAATATTTGTCAAAATTACCAAGGTGAAGTATGCCGCCGCTTTTTGGGCCAGGCTGTGTCTATTCAAGTGGCAGGAGTGGGCTACGTTGCGGTGTCATGTGAAAACGATTGTACCGGTGAAAAGTATACTTGCGCGAAAATTGCTTTTGCACCATATGTCAAGATTGCATGCTCCCTGCTGAATCTTCCTGGCTGCGCATGACGTGCTTGATATCGCGGTTGGTGTGAGACTTTGCGTATATGATATGTGCACATGCTCCTTTACAATTTAATAGTCGTGCCGGAGGAGTTTAAATAGTCATCAAAAAAGCGTGGACGACCGGCTGCCATTATATCTTTGAGATCCAGACGCAATGTCAGGACCGCCATCCGTGCGAGCATGCATGAACGAATAATTTAGTTTCTGACTGACGCTACAGATGCAGGCGGCTGTATAGTACAGGCGACTCTTGCAGGATCGTCGGACAAAGCCATGTAGTGTGCCTCGAATTTTCGCTCTAAATAGATACGGAAATATCGGTTGCCAAATGTCTATATTCGGCAAATTGCTGTGCAATGCAAGTCAAGGATGTCTGTGACCGAAGTACGCCATTGGACAGGCAATATCATATGCGGACGGATATGGCGGCACGGCTACATCCAATCTTGAGAACATTTCTTCTACGAAGACACTATACCTCAACTCTATGTCATATAGCAAAACAATATTTTTCATGCCAATAAATAATTAACCCTGTATTTAATTCAGGTTCACTATAGTAGAATATGGCTTTCCGATAACTAATAAAAATTATGATCTGGGATAGTAGTGCAGGACGAATTCGGATACACGCGCTCACATCTGTGAACAGTATTGTGCGTATCATAGCAAAACCGGATTTTTTGACAAGGCTGTCGGGCGTATGTTTACATTAAGATAGTGGATTTTGCGTGGTACGAATCCTGACTTCGATATGCATGCGGTGCAAACCATAACGAGAAGATAGACTCAAGGTTATTAAATATAATTGGCTAATTGGAACGACGACAGCTGGATTGGCGTGTCCAACCGCTTGGGCCCAGGTAATCATAGTCCATGGTTTCATGGTAGGGCATCGGATATAACCTCTTCCAGGCGATTGTGTTCCCATAAAATATTCGGTTGATACAATGATTTGGCTTTACTAAACCGATAATCTCGTGACCATGGTTGGGTACGAACAAAAGTTTCGTAACGGTGGCGTGTCACTCTTGTTAGCGCTACAAAGGAGGATTCGGGGCGCGAAGTCGAGGACACGCCAGTTAGCGGGTAGAGTCCTTTACAACAGATACTCAATTGTACTCCGTGAGCATTGCAGTATAGCTCGTACCCGTTGGTTGTTTCTGTTAGGACCCCAGGGTTGGGGCTGCTACTCACGGCTATACTTATTTGTACTCCTTCCCTCCTTTTCAGTTCTTTTCTTTTCTTTCGTTGTCGATACGACTTTAATTTACAGTCTATATCTCGTCAGCTCAATTAACCATACAGCAACTCATCGATCGAAAATTTTTAAGCAACCATTTAGTGTTAACATATGAACACTGGGAGTTATACTAATATTGGAGAACTCTCGGAAGGATTACTAGTGTTGACATCGAGAGTTGGATTTTTCACACCTGGTATATCGTACAGAATAGCCGACGGCGTCAGGACCATTGCAATTGAAGTTCTGGAAGAAGTCGAGGCTAATAAAGTAAGGAGATACCTCAATCATGCGATATACGGCCGCAAACTTTATAATCATCACAGTGACCCTGTGTATGACTCTATTAGGTTCCGTTATATCAACGAGCCTGGAGAGTGAGAAGCAGGACGCAGGTGTGAAGATAAGTATTATATTAATGCCACAACAGCCCCTGTCATAATGCCGACTTAGTGAAAAGATTGACAAATTATGAATGGCGCATGGATTTCTGGACAACAGATAGCGCGTGCCTAGGTGATTATGACCATTACATAACAGGGCAGAATCAGAAATGCACTGTGCCACCGAGTGGCTACAACTACTTTAAAGTCACATATATGTCAAGCACCTCCGATGCTATATGGACATCAAGCACTGGTGACTGCGATGATAATGAGATTGAAGAGACATTGGAATATGGCTTAAGATATCTATGCCTCTCATTCGACCAAGAATTGTTCAGGTCAGCAGAGAACACATGACAATACACACCCGGAACATCCGGCTCTGCCCCTTACCGTCGTGACCAACCTCGCAATCGAAAGGTCGAAAAAATATTTCATATATAACACTACACAATGACTTGTACTTGCAATTTGTCTTTTTTTTTGTTTCCGTATACTACGTCGTACTCGAATTGGAGGACGAATCTTTGGAGGTGGGGTGCAGGAACACTCGTGCGGCTGAGGCTCCGCCCGTCCGTGGCCTTCTTGGCCGAGTCTACGTGTCCTTTTTGGTTGAATTCATTTACGTGTTCTTAGTTTGTTCCATGCGCTGCCTGGGCTGACAGAAAATAAAAGGAGGGGTTTGTCCTCGCTGTCAGTCCAAGCAAGAAGTCTTGTATTCTCGATAGATCTGGCGTTGCATACGATTTCTTATGTGAAAAATCGCCATGAGTGTAGATATAGGCTATGAATGACAGTGAACTATGGAAGGGAGGTTGAGACTTATGAGAATTTACTATGAGTGTGTATATGGACGATGCGTGGAGAAGTGAACTATAGAAGGGAGGCTGAGAGTCTGATCTCGATACCGACCAGTCTCACGACTATTCAGGTCTATTTATACACGAATAACACCGGGACCCGAGGTGGCAAACAACTCAGAACTCCCCCGCTCGCCCGCCAATACCGCGAATGAACTTGCCTCATTCGACTAACTCAGAACATAGCCATGGCAAAGCCGCTAACCAGATTGGGCAAGGAAGTGGGGAGTAGCTAGCTCTCCACAACCTAGTGAGAAAGAGTTCACCCCACGTGGAAGTGGAGACTGATCTACCTCTGAAAACACCGATCTCTCACAGAGTCATACCAGAAATGCATGGCGTGATAGACGGTATCATAATCGTATTGTGGTGTGAGACTTTCTGCCTGTCCATATTGATGACAGTAACTTCATTCGCCTCAATCTGGTATATATCTTTAAGTTTCGAATCATCTCTTTTCGTCAATTTTCCAGCCAATGGTTTACCCATTGATCCCTTAATCGTAGCATTACCAGCTCTACCCATCCTGTGTGATACTAATATAGGCGGACCACCTCCGTACTATAAACCATACAATAGATGCTCATGCCTTTTGTCTAGATCATCAACCGGGTCGCCGTTAATATCTACCCAAGTTTCTAACGTCGGCACGTATTTGCCGCTATGTATCCTCGACAGAAAGTCAAGGGGTAATTCGTGTAGTTCTCTACCGAGGCTCCTGAACCAAATACTGCCCGGAAGATTACCATACAGTCGCCATGCTGCGACTCCAGCTGTTCCTCCAGAAGCAAATAAAAGTACTGACGCCATAAGATTTAGCACACCGAATAACCGCCACCCTGACCAGTTGACCAGTCATGGCAAGCACTTTGTTGAAACTGCAACTATAACTTTAGAATAGCCAGCTAAAATGTGTAAGCTATAAAGTTTATGCTAAGGATATGCAGGAATACTAAAAGAGGAGAACACGTCATGAGAGTTGATAAGAGTGCGAAGTGCGGAAGTGGTCTTATGAGCTCAGCCACCAAAGCTAA
>NW_027118286.1:0-6008 GCF_038497915.1 Lipomyces doorenjongii | reverse complement strand
TCGGCTGTAGACTCTGCGTCTTCCATCCCCGCGGGAACGTCATAATGTTGCTCTTCTCGATCAAAAATAGGGACTTCCTGCGAGCTCGGACAATTTTTATCGATGTGCACATTATACCCACGACGGAAATATGCGGAGAAGAAAGCGACCGACGCCCACTGGTTCCTTGCCATAGAGAGGACCGGAAACTCCATCTCCAAGTACTCGCACATCCGTACTTGGACTGCAACTGGCACGTTACCCCATTTTCGGTAAGACCGAAAAGATGCATTGCAAAAGTTGCGATAACCTAGTTTCTCTACTGTATTAGAGGACGCAGAGGGTATGTCGGCGTCTAAAATCTTCTGATACAGTAGTTCTGCGTAGCCTGTCAGGTAGCTCTAACAGTCGAATTAGAAACACTCGTCTCATCCACAGCAATTATAGTTACACTGATGTCTTTTTCTGCTCTACTAATATTTGCGTCTTGAGACAGGCCCAGCCGCCTCAGAACTGCTTTCGCGCTAATTTGGCCAGCTTGTGGCCTTCTAACCCGGTTGCGTCGGTTCGCTTTTGGCAGATTAGTATTAACAAGATACTGATAATATGAGCATCATATGGACTTACGTTCAACTGCGAGCCTTATATATAATGTCCCGGAATAGCCGGACATCATGTTATTGGAATATTGGAGGGAAGAACGGTCATGTCAAATTCGCACTTAGGCGGTGCTACGCTGTAGCCACAAGTCAGTTAGTTACACCGATCAAGCGCTACGCTATCACCCCGGCCATCACAGGCTTTGTTTCGCTTACTCTAGTCAACTCAGTCACTAATTTACGAAAACGATGCCCAGGGTCGGCTCCAAGTTCTACTGTCCTCTGCGTTGTTCGAGTGGTCGTCATCAACATGCACGTTTTAGGCCTGGACTCGGACTGGAGGTCCCTTCAAGTACATATTACCGCCATAGAACGCAAAGGACAATTATGGGATCAGTATCGCAACTTACGGCAGAACAACAAGTATGTGGCATAGAAGTTGAGATTGAACGCATCCCAACGTTGACTAGAGCAGTCAAAGTCGTGCCATAGCATTTGATGGTACCGAGGGAAGTTCTCAGGGTGGGCGCATATATGAAGGACTTGGTGACAGTGGCGATGACCAGTATACTGGCGAAGCTGACAGCGCCGACAATGATAGTGAATATGACGAGGTAGAGACTTCTGATCTGGACAGCTCAATTGCTAGTGATGAGCTTTCAGGTGATGAAGAGAGAGATATCTTGGATATGGATGTTGAACAATACAAGGATACAACCACTAATGGTACTTAAATTGAGAATTCATGACTTTCAGCGCTGACTTTGTTTTCAGCTGTTCAACCGTCAGCTACAATTGCCATATCAGATGTGCACTCGCAAGGACGCCCGACTGGTCGTAATTCTCACATAGAAATACTGTTTGTAGGCTAACGAGGAATGCAGTTCGACTTATATCATCGAAGGAAGCGGAAACTATTCGCTGGCTATTATTCAAAGTCATGCACAATCTCGACAATGTTGGATTTTCGCTTATGGGTCAGATCCCCCAGATCGAAGCACAGTCTCTTTATACATGCAGGAAACTTATCAACGACTGCGCCGCACTCAGTCCCGTTAAATATGACTGCTGTCATTTGAGGCCATGTGTGTGTTACTTTGGGGAATATGAAGGCTATCAAGTGTGCCCGAAATGTGGCGCTGAACGTTTGCGAAGTATTCAAGCAAGTCTAACAAAACTTTCACATATATTCCACTTGAGCCAAGGATCCGTGCCATATTTAGCCAGAAGCAACTATCTAAGATAGTGCAGGAATATCCGTCCGAAGTGATGTCAAAAAGAGTAGTTTTGGCTGACTTTTGGAATGGCGATATTGTTAAGCGGCTTCGTGCAGACGGTTTCTTCCAAGATCCGACCGAGATAGCATTGGCACTGTCGATTGATGGTGTGCAATTAGTGAAGACTAAGACGCACCAGACGTGGCCAATAATGGGGGTCATTATGAATCTTCCTCCGTCCATGAGATACAAGAAAGAGAACCTGCTTCTGTTTGGCACCATCCCTGGGCCAAAGATGCCGGGAGATATCTTTTCATTCCTGGGACCGTTTCTACAAGAAATCAAGCCCTTCTCCGAGAACGGCGTCAAGATGTGGAATGAAAATCAGAACTGTATGTCAACGGTAAAGGTACTTTATGCCTAATAACTGGGGACCAGCCGGCCATGGCCAAGCTGATGTGCTTGAAGGGCCACAACGCGAGGCGTCCATGTCGTTTTTGCTTTATTAAGGGGGTTGTTGCGTCAAATGGGCAAAACTATTATCCGTTCTCCTCTATAGTTCCCGATGCGCAGGGGATACGGCGCCTCAATCTGCGGAAGGACATGAAAGGGGATATTGAAGCGTGCGATCAGCAACAAGACCCGGCTCTATATCGGGATTGGGTATCTCCTGTCGATCACCATTGGTCGACGTGAAAACATTATACTGGCCACAGTCGTTCCCTGTTGACGTCATGCACTTAATTTTAGAAGGCATCGTCCCACGCACGTTTGACATATGGATTGAGGCGTCGAAGACAAGTAAACGAGCTCGGGAACTGCACCAAAGGACGTCCCGGCCTGGGCAACTTGCCAGGCCTCTAGTGGAAGATTTAGCGGGACTTGGGGCTGATATCAAAGAGTCTGCACGTGAAGTCCCGGCGGCGTTAGCAAGATCACCTGAGAACATTTTTCAACATCACCGCTCCTACAGGGCACAAAATTGGTTCGACTTTTTACAGTTATTCGCCCATCCTCTACTGGATGGTAGGGCGTCCTTGGAAGTTAGGAAGAATCTGGCGTTGTTAGCCCGCATCTACTCCGTTTCGACGCAAGAGGAGTTGAGAGAGGAAGATATCCGATATCTGGAGCAAGCCGTTCGGGAATTTGTTGAATCATATGAAAATCTGTACTCCGATCCGACCGTGTGCACGTCCAATCTTCATGGGATATTGCACCTTGCCGATTGCGTTAAGAATTGCGGCCCTGCTTGGGGGTATTGGCAATTCACGATGGAGAAAACCTGCGGCAATGTTGTTTCATGGCTGCGAGGCAGCAAGCTCAAGGACGAAAGTGTTTCCAACGCAATAGTACTCCACCAGCAAGTCAATTTAATACGGTGGCAAAATCCGAACACCTGCCTGTCGTGGGAAGAGGTTTTTATGCAAGACAGAGCAATGTCTAGCCTAACTGGATTGGTAGATAAAGTTAAACGACCACCAGAGTTTACAGACGAACAATGGGAAGCGCTAGCAGCTTATTTCGACATTCAGCCGCCATCAGCAGCTATGATCCATGAAATGCAGAAGACGATGGTCCATTTCAGAAAATATCGGGCAAATCGCGAGGATATAGTTACCTCCTCGCTCGTGACAGATCGGCCAGAGTCAAGGTGCAGTCGATACGTAAGTTGCCAAAATAATGTGAACGAAAGATACTTCGGCGTAGTCGATCGCTTGTTTTCTTGCACCTGGCACCGAGAGGACCACCAGCTTGCTCTGGTAAAGGTCTTCGATGAGGTCCACTGTGCTAACAATCAAGATGAGACCTATGGAAGAGTGCAAACATTGAAAAGTCGAAAGTCGTACCTAGTTTGCATCTGTCTTGCGAACATTGAATGTACAGTGGGGATAGCTTATAACAGGTTCACAAAACAGGAATACATTCTCGATCGTAATTGGGTTGACTGTGATCTCTATGGCTCTACGATCGAATCAGGGCTTCGAGCAGCGCACGACGATTGGACTTGGTGAGAAGTGCTTTTTCCTGGTCATCTTCCTCTTTTTTTTGCGTATGGATTCCCCAAATATCTCATGAATCATTTTTTAATGTGTTGTGCAAGATATATTCAAATATCATGACTAGACAGCCAAAAAATTGACACGCGCGCGGACGTAGTGGATAACTGCAGAGCAGCTCTTAAGCCTCGTACGAGATACTCGCAGCCGTGCCTCGCATAAATCATACGAGTGACAGTACAGAAGAAACTCGCTCTACTTTTTTAAGGGAGACACTAGATCATAGATACTCGCCCCACAAGTATTGCAAATTGACTCGCTGGCATAGATCTGCTGCCTGAGTGTTGCATGGTTTACGTCTGAGCGCGTCAGTCAAATTGGTCCGGCGACTCACTTTCGGTGAGTCACTCCTATAATAGTTAGGAGTGGGATCAGAAATTTTTTCTATAGGGGAAGTGAACGCGGCACGTAATAGCCTTTCACCGACAACACCCGCGTCACTTTCGTACCAATGTCGGGATTTAAAAGAAACTGATCAAAGAAATCTTTTCATCGACAGATTTATATAACGGACTTCATGTGACAGTTCGTACTAAGTTCGATCACTACTTCCTTTATCTATTGCGGACGATTTATTCATTCACTAAACGATCAAAAGGTCTTTCGAAATTGCCGAGTTAGCCTGTGCAAGTACATTTTCGAGATTTAAGGCGAGTGAATTAAGGAGATTCATGGCAGGTAAACCGACCATTCCTCTTTGGGACTAGTATAAAGTACACCTCAGTATCAAAACTCGAAGTGAATGTTCACCGCCACTCTGTACGTAGACCTTATCCCTGACGGCGCGTGTCGTCGCATCGCGAGTCGAAGGAAGTCATGATGCAATGAAAGGGCATTGACTTCATCCTCTGGAACCATTTATACGGCCGGCAACAAGATAAATCGCAGAGACATAAATCGATCGGAAGAGCTCAGCATTATTGGATCGAATGAGAATGCATTGGTACGTCTGGAGATCCGAAATCAAATCGAGACAGCGCAATTATACACTGTTATATCCAGGCCAGCATTGGAGCTCGTCTATGCCGAAGTTATCAAGAAATTGCACCTGCAGATAGTTGAAGGCGGTACTCAGGATGCATGCAGCTGTTCAATTTGGCATCCCTATCTTTTGCCCTGCTTGCATAGGATCCAGCTTGGCATTCCTATTGACGTGGCAGACATTCATCCTCGTTGGAGAGTTCACCCAGTGGTCGCTCCTTTGAATATCAACTTGGCGCATATCACTATCAAACGCCAAAGATCCGCAGGTTGGACTTCTGAGGAAGGGCCGTCCCAGAGGAACGCGGAGGCTCCCCACATCAGCTGAGGTAGTCCAGAAACCGCAGACCGAGGGGAAAAAGTACGGCGATGTAGTTCGTGCCACGAAACTGGTCATAATCGTCGCAGATGCCCGAAGTTAGTAACCCAGGAGTCACTTCAGGAGATGGCTGGCCAAGATCTCGGAGGAGCAGGCAACGAATGAAATACCAAGTGGCCGTAGACTATCGAGACGAAGACGAGTATGGCGAATGGATTTTTGAGGAGATGTGGGATGGTGTACGCATGGTTATGTGAGTGCGTCGTCGGAAAAGTATCATGTTGTTATAGGAAGAAATGAACTGATCGAGAATCGAAAAATTGATGTGGCTATGCAGTGGCGGTGAACATTCAATTCGAGTTTTGATATCGAGGTGTGCCTGAAATATGTTCGCTTATTTTATCTCTGAAAGACGTCTGTTGTACTGCTGCAGTACATAGGTTGAGTCTCACGTAATTAAAATATGTTATCTGTGCAAGATTGACCAGCTATGATATGGGTTTTGTGCTGTGAAGCTTGCAACGCATGGCCGACAAGGCAATATATCAGATTAGGGCTGCTCCGAATACGAATATTCGCAGTAATCGGCATTATTCGTATTCGTTAGTCGCAAGTCCCAACCACTGCGAATAATATTCGCTATTTTATTCGCAAATCCTGAGCAGTGCGAATAATATTCGTAATTATTATTCGGCGAATAATAGCATCTAATCACGTGCTCAGGGGTATGCCCGTAATAAATTTAATTACAGTTTCAAGAGCCAAGATGACCCCTTACAGCCTTCCAGCTCAATATGATGTAAGGAGTAAATTGATAGCGAGGTGCGCACATTTCTTGCTCTGTGACCTAGTGAGA
>NW_027118285.1:0-6418 GCF_038497915.1 Lipomyces doorenjongii | reverse complement strand
TTTAACCTTAAACCTTAATCAAACGTTACGGAAGTTTGAAGCTGCAAAATTTCTGTTTTAGAATCGCCGTAAGAAATAAGTTAGGGCTAGGGTTACTTCTTTGGGATAATATTCTGTTACGGAACTTTAAAGGAACTTGGTGGCAAAATATCTCTATTGAGCCGCATGCCTTTCTTTGAGACTCTCTACGAAGCCATAAGCAATCATCTTTCGCCAGCACGTCGGCAGCACCTGGTGAATCCTTTCCTTCGTCGTGAGAATCGCGGCTTGATTCGCATCATTGCTATAAGACTATAAGCTTAAAGTAATGCTTCGCAGCCCGGTATTAGATCACGTTGAGGCCTCCACGAAGGATATTAGCCTTTCCATTTCACGGTGAGTATTCCAATCTTACCTTTCCTTGCCGATTCTTTGTGATTCTGGAGTCCAGCCCTGGTGTATTGAAATTGCAACCATAACTTTGAAATAGCTAGATAAAATGTGCCTACGATAAGGTTCATGCTAAGGCATATGGAGTAACACTAAAAAGAGAAGGTCACGTCATGAGAGTTGTGTAAGAGTGCGAAGTGCGGAAGTGGTCTTATGAGCTCAACCACCAAAGCTAAATATGCTTATGCACACGTCACTCAGGTACGATACAAGGTATTATCGTTACTAAGATAGTAGCCCGTACCCAACGAGAAACCTGACGTTTATGGTCCTGCTCATGTCACTCCACCAAGGGTTGTCGTAAGACACATAAGCAATTCTCGTATGACATTGTTACTCAAGAACGTATGACATACGAGCTGATTCCCCTAAAAGAAGAATAGTCTGAGGGATTTACCTCAGTTGAGTGCACTCTTCTCACATGAGACACTTGAGAATGATCTGATGTGAAGAATCACTTCTTGTTGAGGATCAGACACAAAATCATACGACTACATAGTATTGATGTGTATATATAGAGGTTTTAATTACCTTGGATACGTGAGTTGATTTAAGCAATCAGTCTACGAATATCCAACAACCCCTTCCACATAAGTTCTAATCGAACTTACCTTTCTCTGCGCCCCATCATCCATTTCGCTAATTTTGTCAGGTTAAGGGGCAAAAGGGTGGGATCTAGGAAGGGCCGGCGAAAACCTTGGCTCAGTCACGTAATCCCAAATTGATTAATAATGCGGAATTGATAACCGGAATAAACAAACGGTGGCTGATCACTGTTACTTTTGCTTCTTGCAGCTCATAAGCGTCTCACGGAGACTCGGACACGCGAAAGGGGATTTCTCGCAGGAAAGGCGCAGACAAAGTTGCTCGAATAGTCCGGGTAACAGTACCGCTTTTGTGCGAGGGTACCGAACTGCCAGAGATGTGGCACCGGCGACATTGTTCGCCCAGTTCAGCTGGATCATGTTGATCAAGGTAACTAGTTATCTTGACAGTTGCTGAAAGCAATTGAGTTTTCACCAAGTCTAGCCAATGTGCAGCTCCCGAGTTTAGAGTCTAGTCATGATTAGGGTTAGGTTATTTAACCCTGACTGCCTATGCCTATTCCAGCCAGACAACGGAGTAACTCCGGATCCTCCGTTTGCCCCTTCCAGCGCTCCGGACACTCCTGTCTCTATTAGTGCTCTGTGTACCCGGACCCATCAGTTCAAGCTGGCTCTTACTTACTGGCGTGAGATCGTCGCCGCGGCTCCAAGGAGAGTCTCGCTTGGAAATGTCGACACACGGAAGTCATTATGGCATTCCACAGCTTGAGGGCACATGATCATTTCTGGTGTATAAATGCTGCCATTCTCTCCAGAGCCAGGAGACTTTCTCTCCAGACACCTGCAACAACACTTTGAAATAGACTCCTCACGCCCGGTTCAACTGAAGTTTAACTCATTCTACAAATCTTCCTAAGACAATTATCCCACAACCATAAGCATGACTCCTCCTCGTCGAGCTCTGATCAGTATCACCTCGGCCCATGCCACTCTCTTCCAGGGCAAGGTGACCACCGGCCTCTTTATTTCTGAAGCCCTCCACCCCTACAAGGTTTTTACGGCTGCTGGTTTTGAAGTCGACCTCACTTCTGAGACGGGCACGTACACCCCGGACTGGCTCTCTCAGCAACCCGACTTCTTAAACGGCGAAGATTTGGCTACATGGCAAGACGCCAACAGCGAATTCCAAAAGAAGCTCGACAACATGCCAAAGGCTGCCGACATTGATGGCTCTAGATATGGGATTTTCTACGCGGGCCACGCCGCCCTGATTGACTACCCCACCGCCAGCAACTTGCAAAAGATCGCTGCGCAGGTCTGGGCGAACGGCGGCATTGTTTCGGCTGTCTGCCATGGGCCCGCCCTCTTTGCCAACCTCTTGGACCCAGCGACCAATGAGCCCATTATAAAGGGGAAGACTATCACGGGCTTCACCACCGAGGCCGAGATCACCATGGGGATCATGGAGGAGCTCCAGTCCTGGGGTAACGATATGATAGATGGGATGGCCGCTAAGCTTGGAGCTAAATGTGAGTATAATCCTGGCTTGGTTGCATTTTGATCTCACGGCATAGTTGCTGTTCCGCCATCGGCGCCATTGAGACCGCAGGCTTTGAAGGAACAAAATGATGAGTACCGGACAGGCACGGACGCCCATGCCGTCGAGCGCTTCTGGCACGAGGACTACGAGACCGGGATGCGTGATAATGCGACCAAGTCAGAGAGCATCCACACGTTAGATATTCTCGATTTGACGTCGATTATCAAGAGCAGCCGGATTATATCGAGCGAAATCAATGTCGATACGCTACTCAAGAAGATGATTGAGATTTTCATCAATACAACCCGGGCAGAGATAGGTGCTGTTATCGTGCACGAGGATTCGAAATTCCGCGTCGCGGCTATGGGAACCATGAATAGCGTCGAGTCTTTCAAGTATCCCCATATGAGTCTTGAGAGCCTTGAGAATACCGTATTTTCGGAACCGATTTCGTACGCGTTGAATACGAGCGAGACGGTGGTTATATCGAATACAGCTGAAGACGAGAGATTTTTAGGCGCTAGTCTACGATGGCAAAAATGTCATGCGGACGGGCGCAGTATCCTTGTGCATCCAGTCCGGCACAAGAATATTGTTCTCGGGGCATTGTATCTCGAGGGCGCGCCACATTCGTTCAACACTCGCCATATTGAAGTTCTCGCCCTGCTCTCTCAGCAAATGGGCATATCGATCACTAATGCCATGCTGTTCAAGAATATACGTAAGGCGACAATGGCCAACGCTATGATGATTGAACGCCAGAATGCGGCGTTGAAGGCCGCGCGGGAATCAGAAGCACGTTTCGTGGCGACGTTGGAAACCATGCCGTGCATTATCTGGACAGCAGATCCCCCGTCGGCATCAGCGCCTATTGACAAGGCACCACCGTTGGATTACTTGAACAACTTCTGGTATATATTCTGTGGTAGTGATGCGCCTGGTCCGGCTAACGATGCGTACCTACTGCAATTTCACGAAGATGATCGTGAAGTATTTGTGGGAGCTCTAATAAACGCGAAATGTGGTACCTACGAGACAATCGAAGTTCGTATCCGTGATGCCATGGGCAACTATCGGTGGCATGTCTGTCGATGCACTGCACTGAAAAGCGATGAAAGTGTGATCACCAAATGGATTGGAGCTTTGATAAATATAGATGACCAGCGACGGGCGCAAGAGGAAGCGCTCAATGCAATGAGGTTGAAAGAGGAGGCGTCCAGAATGAAGTCAGAATTCTTGGCGAATATGTCGCATGAGATTCGGACTCCCATTGCTGGAGTCATTGGTATGAGTGACCTACTGCTTGGCACGGATTTGCAACCAGAACAGCGAAACTTCGCGGATAACATTCGACTTTGTGCTGATGCATTGCTGACTGTCATAACCGACGTGTTGGACTTCAGCAAAATCGAAGTCGGCAAATTGGAGCTTTCCAATGTGCCATTTGATGTGACTTGTGTTTTGAAGGAAACTTTGAAGATTCTCTCGTTTCCGATTGCAAAGAAGGGATTGCGGTTAATTGATGATATCCACTTTTCGTTGGAACCTATGCCATTGGTTATGGGTGACCCGGGTCGATTCAGGCAGATTGCTATGAATTTGTTGACCAACGGGGTCAAATTCACTAGCAGTGGGCATATCACGCTGACAGCTCGAGACGGCTACGAAACAGATGATATTATTGAGGTAAAGGTCCAGATCTCCGACACTGGTATCGGCATCAGCAAGGCAGTCATGTCGAAGCTATTTTTGCCGTTCGAGCAGGGAGATAACAGCACCGCCAGGCAATTTGGTGGCACAGGGCTCGGCTTATCTATCAGCAAGAATCTAGTTGAGCTCATGAACGGGACAATTGGGCTCGAATCTGAGCATGGCAAGGGTACGACCGCGCATTTCACTGTTCCTTTTGTGAAGGCACCAGTCGACCTGAAGCAGAGTTCATACATTGACGAAGCGTCATCGCTGGTGGCCTGGGATGCCGGCCCAAAATCTTACCCTCACCTGGTCGACGTTCCGTCTGCGGTTTCTGTGGCATCGCTTCCTGAAATAGCAGAAGGCTATACACAGGAACCGAAATATATTTGGATTCTAGTGGTGGAAGACAATTTGGTGAGTAGTCACTGTGCTAACTGGACGGTCATAATGTTAATGTGAACTCTAGGTCAATCAAGAAATTGCACTCAATATTCTGAAGAAGTTGAAATACGGCGTAGAGGCGGTGTGTAATGGACAGGATGCCCTGGAAGCCCTCGATCGTCGCTTAGCATGGGGCCACCCTTTCGATCTGGTGTTGATGGATTGTCAAATGCCTTTGATGGATGGCTACGGTAAGGGTCTAAGCTTACTATATTCCATTTGCTTACTAACAGATAATATAGATGCGACAAGACGACTTCGGCGACATGGTCACTGCAAAATACGAGATGTCCCGGTAATCGCCATGACCGCCAATGCAGTTACAGGAGATCGTGAGCGATGTTTGGATGCCGGAATGTCTGATTATCTCGCTAAACCTGTCAAACGGAACGTTCTAGAAACTATCATTGCAAAATGGCTGAAGAGTGATGCGGCAACGTAGTTGAGTTATTCCTACTACCAACTTTTTGCTTGCAATGTTTTGTCATGTGAGTCTAACTTGTACGATTTGTGAGGACAGCTCGTTTCATGTTATAATGTACTGATTTCTATTCCATTCTGTATATATCTTGGTGATGGTGAGTGTCAGGATCTTATGATAAAGACTATAAAGGTGTATTGATATACTAGTAGAGCCACTAATGAAGAGCAGTATCGACAGAGCGAAAAGGAACAAGACAAGAGACAGCAAGCGGGAAACGGGGTGTTTATGCTATGCGCCTTGCGGCGTGTACTCAGTCACCACATGGTGCCGAGGCTAACCACCAAGGTCCCCTTCCCGACACGTGTTACGGGCGCGCCTGCCAACGCCAGTGCCCGGTCCTGACATTATACCCTCCTCCCAAGAATTCGTCCTCGAATTCTAGATCCCGATATCGGTAACATGGGAATAATTGTAAAGAGTCATAAGGAAACGTCAAAGCAACGAGAAAGAAGAAATAACGAGATAACTAAATCATCAACCGGGCTGTGAAGGAAGAAACTGAGGTCTGGGAGGGAATAATCATACAGCTGCTAGCGCGCCGCGCCGTGGCCGCTTGGATGGGACAGTAGTCAATAAGCGTGATGATGTTTTAATCGGTTGCATATCGCTATCTTTGACGGGCAATGCAGGATGATCCGGGTGTGTCCGCAAAAATTCGTCGATCTTTTCTGGGCAGTTTGATAGGTGCCACATGGGCTCCCATGTGTCCTCATTTGCATTCGCGTAGCCTTCCCATTTGACGCGGAAATAGATCTGGCCATGCCCGTCCGGCATCTCCCGCGACGCGTCCACGATTGCGTGTACATTCCATTCCAGGTGGTCGTCGGTATACGTCGGATGTGTCACATCGGCGGGAGGTTCTTGGCCCTCGACGGGGCTGTGGTATTCTTCAAGTAGTTCGAGGTGGAATACCGGGTGGATGCGCATGTGTGCGGGGAGCTTGAGTTCGTATGCATTGGGATTGATCACCCGTGCGATTGTGAATGGGCCTTCCTTTTTACGGTCCAATTTCTTACATGGCCGAGAGGAACGTTCAGGGTTCCGGGTTCCGGGTTCCGGGTTCCGGGTTCCGGGTTCCGGGTTCCGGGTTCAGGGTTCCGGGTTCCGGGTTCCGGGTTCCGGGTTCCGGGTTCCGGGTTCCGGGTTCCGGGTTCCGGGTTCAGGGTTCAGGGTTCAGGGTTTCAGGGTTCAGGGTTCAGGGTTCAGGGTTCAGGGTTTCAGGGTTCAGGGTTCAGGGTTCAGGGTTTCAGGGTTCAGGGTTCAGGGTTCAGGGTTCAGGGTTCA
>NW_027118284.1:0-6495 GCF_038497915.1 Lipomyces doorenjongii | reverse complement strand
GGATGACGGATGTAAATCCGCCAAACTTGCGATGGCGGATGGCGGATGGCGGATACGGTCAAATTAGGCGGATATCCGCATCCGTCACAGCCCTAGCCGACAGGGTAGTTTTCAATTAAAGGGCAATTAACTTTTCTGTTCGGCTCTGGCGGTAAGTTCGCCCATTTATTCACCATGCTTACTACTGTCACTCATAGAGGGAAACGAAACACAGCCGTTCAAACTTTAAGAGCACGGGTCTCGTGCTGTTAGAGTTCGTGAGAAACTCGGGACTGGGGATGCTGTTCCGGGAGGGTTTAGGGCTACAGTCGTACCATTATTCTCCTCACCAGCATTGCTGTCTGCTTGTACTTCTGCTGAATTTATCGGGCGTTCGAGCCTGCGTTATATTACTTGCTGAAATGTTACCCCTGCCCTTCCTGTCCTCGCTGCTGTCTTCGTTTTATTCTCAGTCGCTCTTACTGTTATGACACTCACTCATCTCCCGCACTGTAGTTGCATGATTCGGGAACTCCATGGCACACCTCCCGGCGACCCCTTCTCTGCTATTTCCCAGTCAATCCGCACGTAATCGCACTTCCCTGGATCACTCTCACTCACCGCAAAGCACATTGCGGCTCTTCGTACTGCCCCCGGCCTCGATTGTCCGGGCCGTTGGCAAGTTCTTGTCGGTCAAAACGGGTCCAGGCTCTGGCCAGCACAGGTCATCTCGCTCATCCTCAAATGACCGCTACGACGACAGTGACGGGTACCCTATCCATGGCTGGCCCGAACCTCCGAGCGCAGTTGAACACAGTCTTGCTCTAGCCACGAAGCATAAGCATCAAACCATGTCTAGCGACCAGCCTGACGTTCCTTCCCAGCCAAACTTCCCGACCAGCGCGAAGGTCCGGTCCAGAATAGCAATTGAAAATCTGATTGACCGGCACAAAACCGCATCTCCGTCTTCTATCATCGAAACTCGAAAACGATCGTCAACCGGTCCATTTGAGTCAGGGTTTTCCGTTGGCGTTTCAACAGCGGTTTCGAAGGGCGGCCTACCTGTCGAGAATTATGTACTTGAGATTCGCCAGCAGCCTCCTAGCTGTATCGCGTTTAGTATATCCGGAAGAAGTTAATAATCTTGCTCAGGCTTGGTAATTCTCGATTAACCGCATTGTAGATGTCGTCACTCCCGCACCAACCATTGAGCTCACAATTCACGATGGCGACCCTCACCGCGAATGGCTTCAGTCTCCGTTCTTTTTCGTGGGTGCAAACCTCTACGATCCCGTCCTCAACACGCCAATTTTCCGACCGCTCGAAGAAACGCTCGTGGGCAGTCTCGTCTCGTCTTTGCATCGTGTCCGGAACCAACACGGCCGTGAGAAAGCCTACTTCATTTTTGACGACCTCACTATCAAACTCGAAGGCCAGTTCTGTCTGCAATTTAACCTTTTTGAGATGGTGGAGTACGTATACTGTTTTTCTGTACTTTATCCTGCTAACCGTTAAAGGGGTGCGCAGTTTGAATTCATAACGTCAACGCTTTCGGACATCTTTCGAGTCTACCTGATCGAGCAATTCTCTGGGGTCTGCCAAGCTTCCGACGAAATCGCAATGGCTAGGCATGAGGTCCTAAACCCGACTGTCGCTCGGTCAGAAGGTGCAACGGAGTCTAACACGCCGTCGTCTACGACTACGGCGACGACTGTCACGGCGGCCATGCCATCACCCACGGCAAAGCGGCAGAAAATTGGTCATAAAATGGAAATAAGCGAATCTGATCGGGTTGATGATGCGATACAAATTCGAAGGAAGAGGTCTGCGCGGAGCAATGTCAGCGCGACAAGCTTTGGATTGGCGGTGCCATCCATTTATTCTACTCGGATTTCGAAGAGAAGAACTCCAAGTCGCAATCGCAGGCCTGCTAGAAGCAGCCGGGAAAAGAGGGCCGAAGCCACTGACATTAATGATCGAAAGAATTACTATTACGACGGACCGCATCGACATGTCTTTTTAAAATTATCATATTCGCCTCGCGAGGAGCATCAATATTACGTTCCCGCTCCTCGTCCTCCTCGTCCTCCTCCGCCACCAGCGACACATCTTCAACAATATGAAGACAACTACCAAACTACGGCTACAGGCATGGCCCCTCGTCCGCCTCACAGCTTATCCCGCCGCTGCCAGCAAAACTCCAAATCAACCATGCAACAAGTCGGCCATAGTAGGACCAGTCTTGCGATGACTTTGCCGGCATATCATTCCTCGATGGCACCACAGCAACCTCAGCAGCCTCAGCTGCAACAACATACCCGGCTGCCGCTCTCGCCTACTGGTTTGCAACTTTCGATGCCGCCATTGGTGCCACGTTTCGGGCCGAAGTCGTTGATGCATAAGAGTGGAGAGCCCCTGAGATTGCCGCCGCTTGTGTTTGGCGACCTGGGCGTGACCGCAGCGAGTTCTCGTATTCGGTCATCCCTGCCGCCGTCCGCGGGCGCGAATATAATATATACTCAGCAACACAGTCTACAGATGTCGTTTGACTCTGCAAAAGAACGATACGCGATGGCCGCAAACACTAAGATATTCTTGCTCTAATGCAGTTGTCCGGCTTGGTGAAGCTGCTGACATTGAATTAGATCAATGGCTAATAATCCCACTTTGTTAAACTCGTGTGTGCATTGTGGTACTTTGGATGACATAAAAATGCAAGTTGGAGAGCTGCTGCTCATGTTGGCATAACTGAGATACCGTAGATATTTTTGGATAATATATAAAAGAGCAACCGTCCAGCCCTAATAGGAGTCGGAGAAGAGATCTTTAAGGTCAAATCCCCCACTTTCGATGGATCGGCGAGCGGGTTGTTGACGTCGTTGGTTGCCATGCGCAGCGCAACGTCTCAGCTGTTCTTGTTTCCGAGCCATCGCGGCGAGCGCGGGAACAAGAAGAGGTCGACGATGAGGACAACGAGGAATCGTCTTGCCATTTTGCTGCACTTGACTTTATTTTCCTCCTTCATATTACAAAATGTATATTGCAAATAAGGATGTAACGAAGCAATATGAGATAGAAGTCAAGACGACGATGGCAGGAACACCTAAGTCTTTCAACGAGGTTGCACACCAACCTGAGGGCACTCAAATGCGTCCCGCGGCCATGAGTCGGTGCGTGTTGAGCGCGTTTCGCTGTGAATGCGGTTACAAACCCCACCAGGTCATTATTAGCGGTCACGACTTCATAGTCTCTGACGGTGTCGCGTTGCCGCTCGCGCTCGCAATCGAGCTTCATCAGCCGCGCAGCTAAACATCAAACCTCTGCAACCTCTATGGCGAGGAATGCAATAAACTGCATGCATGGGTAACTTTTACGTAAATCGTCACTAAATTAAGCGGCTCGCTAAGCTAATGCTAGTAATCACGAAACTAGCCCGCAGTCCAAGAGTTCCTCTAGCGCGTTAGAGAGTTAATTGTACATCACTCCTCAGCGGATGTAACACCATCGTTATGGCACTTCTCGCGGCGATGCCTGCCCCATATGCGATATCCAGCTTGACTTTCGCGAAGATCTTCTTCGATGCATCGAATCTTGCCGAGTACAAAGAGAACGAAGACCAGATCTGGCTCGAACGCGAAGAGCAGTCCAACTCCTATCCGACCAATGAACATTTTGATGTACTATAGTCTATATCGACTACATCCTCAAGTGAGCCGCCATCACCAACTCGAGGCTCGCATAGTCAATCCAGTACATTATCAACATGATCATGACCATTACTTGTAACTTGTGGACCGAGGCTGGGGCGCCGGCCTGCCCTCTTCATCAGTGCCATCATCATGAGCTTCTGCTCTTCCTTCTGGGCGGCCTGCTCATGGCGTTATGGCCCATGCCACGTTAGCCGTGTCCTGTCCACCTGTCGAAGGGTCAGGGTTCAACTTACGCGATAGGCTTCGCCGTGCCGCCCATGCTGCGCTGCATTAGGTGGCGCCTGTTCTTTATTTTCGGCACTTTCACATCGCGGCCCCTATCCATGTATAATTTGCCGTGCCAGAAACGAAGCGCCGGACGCAGGAAGAATTGGACGAGATATTCGATCATGGCGAGTCGCTCTGCAGGTCGCTCATGGCCCAGAAGGAATCGAACAGGCTCGATGTGCTCGCCAGGGATATCGAGATGAGATGAATTTCTAGTGAAACAGCTTATCAGCCCGCTCTGGGTCTGCCGGCCCTGCTCTCACGTAACTCTGTCGTGGCCCTGAGCACACGATCGAGTTTCCCGAGCCCCTGATGCCATAATCTAGACAGAGTCACGTACGTAAGTCCTCGATAGTGTGAGGAGTCCCAGAAGGTGACTGCTATAGGAATAACCCTGAACCTAAATCCTCCCCACAAACAATTCGGGTACTTGGTGCGTGCGTTTGCTTATCATGTCTTGTTTACGCGCATCATTGGCACCGTCTCACATCTGCACACTCTATCCTTTCTGAATCCGGCAGAGATCAAGTTCACCTGCCGTATGCTGTGGTGGTACCACCGGATCGGTGGTACTTGCTACCCGACAGCAGCGTCACCCGTATGCGAGGGAATATTATGGCGCTTGTGGACGATAGTATCAAGGCCAGCCTACTAAATGCACTTAACGAGGCTGTCAAGGCTCGTCAAATCCATCAAATTCGTCTGCCGAACATCTCGTGGGGTAGCACGATCGGACTGATGAGAAACGCGCTGCACAGGGATATCTTAATGACTCCAACAGCTCATTATTTCAGAGTCTTAGAGGAATGATAGCGGTTCATTCACTTGTCGCGCGTAAGTCATTCTTCATTGACCGGGAATGGGCGCACCACCGTGTAAGTATGGACTGACAGGAAATGGCCCACCACGGCTTTTAGATCTTATTTTGGAGTTACCTCAGTATGGGAGACCGTGGACCGGGCGCTTGTGTGCTGGTTCACTAACGAGGACGGTTCAAATAGCCCGACACAGATCCAACGAACTCGCATTTGCGTAAGAACTGCTCCACTCGCAGAGCTTCGCAATACCTACAATGGTCTCACAGAGTTCGAGACCGAGTTAGCTCAAAGAGTATACGGAGGCGAATCTATGCGCTCGAGATCGATCAACTACAAGAGAATATCACGTTTGATCTGGTTACTGCCACAGCAAATATCTCATATTCCCGATGTCCAGCTACTAGAAGCGATGACGCGTACACTACCACGCACTTCTTTCGGCCTATTGTGAACTTCGCTACCGTACATCATGCTCGGCTAACTACGCTATACTACGCTGCACGTATGATGATTGCATATCTTCAACAGCTCAGTGTTTATTTGCGTACCTTGACCTAGAAGAGTACAACGAGTGCTATCCAGAAATTGTGGACATGTTTAGCACAAGATGAGATACACACCTAACAGCTGCCGCATAATATGTCGTTCACAGAACCGGGCCAAAGTCCGCGCGACTACCGTCGCAATTTTTGGTATTATGCTGTTCGCGCTCCGCATGGCGCACTCCACGACAGCAAATACTCTTAAACGGGGATAGGTCTGCAATGAGCTGCGTGTCATTCATAGCTCGGGCGACTCTCCCGCACCTGGACGATTCCAACAGGACCAGAATGGAATCGATTGGAAGAATTTCAAAAGCTTAGAAGCGTGTCCTGCATACGGCCAGCATGTGCTACCTATGACGCAGCGAGACCGTGGAAAAGTAACGACATGCGCATAAGAACTCGGTCTCTCCGTGGCTGGAATATGAGCAGAATATTCTTTCGCTGCATGTTGTATACTTGCGACCAATTGAAGAGGCTTGCTTGCGTCGTACTTAATGACACTAGCGGATTGTGTATTAGTTCTTGGACTATCGAGTTTCACCTAGTAGAATTTCCATGGATCCGAAGAAGCCTGGCGCAATTCTCGATTGGCCCGCCTCAAGACCGTCAAGATGTTCAGACATTCCCAGGCATTGCAAAATTCAATAGCCGCTTTATCAATGCCTATCCAAGTATCATCGCCTTCCTCTCGCCATACTAGCCCTCGTGTTCAATTTGACGATCCTCCGTCTGTGAACCGGCTTTGCAGACTTCAGAGTGGCGATTCACTCCACTAACCCTGAAACCCCTGAAATGGGTGGAAATGGCTGTCCGTGCTTCATTCATTGACTTTCTGAAGCCCCCCCCCCCCGGAAATCCTAGCTGTATACTTATTTGGAAGCGTACAGTAATAGCATAGCCCTGTTCTCCTAAACATTATCGTTCGCTCAAACTGAATAAACTCATCGGGGTTCAATGAATGATCCCTTAAACGTTGTGCGAACGATGATTCAAAATGATGCCTAACTGGTCGAGTGGAAATCAAACACATAGGACAACCATCAAATTCGGTAACAGCCCTGCTAAGTATCTCAATCCAACGCTCGCCAATATCTACCTCGCCCCTTTCAGACCATCTCCTCTTCAGTGGTTGCACGTCTTGTGACTGTAGGACGACAGAAAATGTGCTATCACCAA
>NW_027118283.1:0-6508 GCF_038497915.1 Lipomyces doorenjongii | reverse complement strand
GTTGGCCGAAAATGTCAACCATAGGTATGAATTCCATAGTTATTGGGGTTAGGGTTATGCACCATTGTCGGGACTAACGTATAATCACCAGGTAGGTATCGCATTCTCGCATGGACGTCGTGTGGAATTCATCTATCATGTACCCTAGCCCCGACATGTACTGTTATTTCTGAAGATTTGTATCAAAGGCACACTTCTGTGAATTCGGACTTCTTGTCTTTTGGCATTTGAAGAAGTATTTCACATATTCAAACCGCCTGTTTATACTCACCATCATCAATGGCGATACCTAACTTGTACATTCCATCGCAAGTCTATAATGCGTACGTTGTTTCAAATTAAAGCTTATACAATTAGTGCGGACTTTTATTGTGGCGACAGGAGAAGTCTATGGTCCAGTAAACAAATTGGGCTGTTGATGACGATATTCGTCTTCCTGAAATCCTGGCGAGTATTATTTCCCCCAGCTGCGAATACGAATAACGAATACCGTTGGAGGCATTTTTTCGACCGTCCAATCGAATAGGCGCCATATCGTGCCTATATTCGATATTCGATATACTATTACATAACCATCTTTGTAGAAATGAATCGATTAGGATGTGAACATGGTTCCGGACTCCATCGAATACCGTCTTAACCCAAGCAATTCTCTTCCGCCACTAAATAATCTCTCAACAGCCAGTACAGATGCTGGAATCGCGAGATAGTCTCCGGCGGCGCCTGCCATTCTCGGGTATTCTTTGTGGGCCCTCTACCACCTTACCATCCCTCCTCAGTAGCGGTGATAGCTACTGTCTCTTCCTCAAAGTATTTGTCTATATTGTCGGATCTCTGAGCCTTTCGGTTCCACATCGTCATGGTCGCTGGTTGAGTAGCGTCCTTATCGTAAGCCATGGCTTTACTGTAAATGATAAAACATATTGGTTATAGATGTTGATCTCGCAGAGTCCTTGATTGACCACTGCTGACAGTGTTTGCAAGTAATTTACTGATCATTCCGAATCTTCTTCGACCTCTTTGGCCTCCACTGTTGGCTGAGGGTTGTAATTGCAAATTGTTCCCAAAGCCAGCTATTCGAGGTCCCACGAGTGCTTTGAGAAATATTGGAGGCTGCCTGAATCGGTGAGGATTCAAGATCGTGGACTTCCTCAGTTAATCCTGTTGAGAAAGACTGAGAGGCAATGGATCCAATATAATACATAATGGAAAAAGTCCATATTGGAAGTCATAAATTTAAACACAATCTATCCATCATAGCCGCATCCACCGTTCATGCTTTCGTTCTTGGAAGCTAATTCTTCTCACCCATGCACATTCTCAAATGCAGTTAATGATGTATAGTCAAATATCTCCGTCGTCAATGGTCATTGATTGTCCAAATATGAGAGATTCGCGTGGAATATGAAGGTACTAACTGACTTGAGCCATGCGATGGAAGTACACGTGGATTTAGTAGACGCTTAGTGGTTATTTTGGTGGAAGTTTATTTGGTTCTTTTCGTTGCGTTCAGGGGCAAACCCCCATGTATATAAGTGGTTCTTCTCCCCTCTCTGCTTTTTGGGATATATAGGCGAGTATATGTGCGTTGTAACAGTTATGAGCCCTGGGGCCGGTGTGGATAATATTTGCTTCGTCAATTCCTTCATTTCTCTGACGGCTGTGATGCTTTTGAGATGGCCCCTCTCACTCCTCAATGTCACTTTCTTCCTTCAATTACTTCGGATTGCTTGTCGGTAACTGGTCTAGTGTGTCGCAAGTATTTTTTTTTTGCGATTCCTGGGATTCCTTGGCGAGCAGAGCCTTGTGGATCAAGTATATATGCTATATCTACAACAGTATTAGACGTATATGTTCTGAATAGAGCGCCGCATAGGGTCGCACGTATAAAGCGCCTCGAAATTTTTCGGCTTTGATTTTTCTTGTTTTCCTTCTTTAATGACCTTCCAGCGTTTTACGTTGTACATGATGAAAACCAGGCGTTAGCTGTCGGATATGTGTCCGGGTGATTTAGTTCGCCTTTGCGACCGTATGTATGTGATGACGGCGTTCGACGCAACACTTGTTACGTTACCAGGACGCTTTTGGTACCTTCTGATTTTCATTGCATATTTTCGAATTTGCAAGGCTGGAAAGGTCATTGTGCTGAGTTGTCTCTAGTTGTGGAGTTTCTTTTTCTGGAGAAGAAGCTTCTCGAGGATCTTCAAGGATCAGGGCTGATGCTTCTGGAGCATGTTCAGGCTGTATAGGATCAATTCGTACTGGGGTAGCTGGTCCTGATTCTGGCTCTACACCAGGCTCAGGGGTTGCCAGCTGCACCTGTGCCTGCTGTACTTGATCCAGATCGTTAGATTTCTTATCTGGTCGTACCAGAACGATTGTATCCTCAATCTCTTCTCAATGTAAGCAGCCGGATCGATTGATTCAATTTCCCTGTTAGTCCCTGGAATCTCAATAAATAGTCTCAATACTAAGCTCCAGCTCACCTATTTGAGATGATAGGTTCGTATTATTACCATCGTAGAACTTAGGAGACATCCTTCGTCCATATAAGTTTAAAAGTAGCACGAAATTTTATTGTATCTGCCGTCCGAATACATTAATCCCTGTAAAACTGAAGGATATAAACACAAGCACTCGGACGCAATTCCACCGTTTAAATCATTACACATCATTTTTTCACTTCTTGCCCAAGGGCGGTAGAGTACAGTTTGTCTGCACTGTATAATAAGCCTCCATACCACCTGCCATGTGATCAGTAAAATGGCAAATCACTTGCCATTTACCTGGATTGGCGGCTGTCATTGTAGTGGTCGCCATCTGGCCTGCTGCAATAGGGACTACGGCCGTCAGGCGACCGTTGTTCACAACGTTATGACCATGCCAATGAACAGCGTGCTGGTCGAATCCAGAGTTCCATAGATACCAGATAGCAGAATCTCCAAGACACATTTCAAATGGCGGACCATTTGCAAAGACATAACCGTTCATCTACAAAGAGCCATATTAGTCGATGCTGATTATGATATCAAATCGGACAATCAAACCTACAGGGAAGAAATTTGCCGCTACTGTGCTGTCAATATTGGTCTTGGGAGTATTGGCCATCTGCGGGAACCAATAGCTCTCATTCACCGCAGATACGGGAACGGGATATTCCGAAGTCAAGTTTTCCACTTTGAACCCCGGCAGATACTTCTTGACATTTTGCAGAGCCAAGAATGAGTTCCACTCCTGATTATCTGAGTACAGCACGACAAATTCTCGGTTGGTACCCATGACTTCCTCCATCATCCCTTGGTTGTAGACGATCACTGGCCCGCTCAAACCCGCGTCTTGATCCTGGTACATGCTGATGTACGAGTGATAACTGAATAGCTTGCTATTCTGCCCCGCATCGGGCACAGATGCCGGTCCGACAAGCCTATACAATTGTTAGTTGTCCAAACGCCAACGCACTTAAGAAGTTATCCAGTACCATTTGTAAACAGCGCAGCCACCTGGCGCAATAACATCTCCCTGAGCAATAGGACCGCCATTCGGATAGAGGGAGCCTTCACTAGACTTCAAGTAAAACAAACCCATTGAGTGCAAGCTAACATAAAAGTCCGGCATCTTATTAACAAGGACAATCTTCACGGGCTAGTTAGAAACTTGTACTTCGGAAACAACGGCTCGGTAAACCTACCTCAATCATATCATTAACCTCAGCTCTCAATATAGGGCCCTGCAACCCGGCAGAAGCAGGCTGTTCTGAATATTGGGTGAAAGAAGCATCCGTGTAACCCTTAAACAATGCTTTGTCAAATTTGGTTCCAATGTTGGTTTTGGACGCAATATATCCTTGGTTATAGGCGCGGAAAGATTCGTTGAGAGGTACTCCAAGCCAGTTGTCACGACCTGAATTCAATTAGAAATAAGCAGGAGTTACAAAATTAGATCAGTACCTGTTGGAGCATAGTCCCAGGTATCAATCTCCGCTGCCATGTAATACCGTCTAGTATTGCCCGAGAAGTTGAAACCATCTGGAATGTATGGTGGAAGCATCCCGTCCATCTCCGCCAGGCACGAGGCAGCCATGGGCGAAGCTGTCGCCTGCCTTTCACTCAACGCAGCGGCTTCAGCAAAGGCTGTAAAGGCTGCTAGGACAGCGATCGATAGTACACGCATGATTCACAATGACTTTGGTATGACACGATTCAGTAGTTCACAGTGGAGCGGAAGATGAGATGACTGGAATTGACGGATGATCCAGATTATATACATTTATTTTTATATACACATATGGTTCAGTCTGTGTGCAGTACACACGTCGATGTCCATGAGAATTGAGGACATGTGCGGATAGTTCGGATTGAGTTCGGACGGCATATACATTATAGATATCAGGCCGACATTAACCAATCAGATACTCTCCGCTTTTACTTATTCGGGCAAAAATATCGCACCCATCTTGCTGGTGTCCAATAGTATCGACCGAACTGATACTATGAAAGCTACTCTGACATCGCTGGAGCGGATACGTTTGGATGGTTGCATGAATGCTTATCGCCGAGTATACACTAATACCGACGATGGCCGCGTGCAGAGCGGCGCAAGCTGCACAGCGGGCCGCTCCCAGGTTGACCTCGAGACCATTGGATCAACGACATAAATTTAGCACTCAGTGCCGTGCGCAGCGAAGAACGCTGGGCCACAACCAATCAGGAACACGATAATTGTGATTTCCAGCAGCCGCAGAAGCCTCCGGCAGCGTCTGCTGGGGAAGTTTCTTCGCAATGACGTCAGGGAGTGGCTTGAGGCTTATTGAGGCGCCGCCGCTCAATCGTAAGACTTCCTCGAGGCGTCATCGGACCAGATACAGACTTTGAGCGAAGACCATGTTCCGCTATCTCCGAGAAAACGCGACATAGACAACAATTGATTGTCAGTCATATTGACAGTACTGCCAAGACCATGATTTAATTGCAGTTTTTGCGTGAAATAAGTTATCACGACAATTACATTCTTAAGGTAGAGCTGCGAGGACAATTTAGGTCGGGCGAGCAGGATCATCTATCCGTGTTTCAGTTAACTCTCTCTTTGACCTCCATCTTCGTCAATTTTAAAGTCCGTCAAATCTAAAGTCCGGTAGTGCACTTCCTGCACAAGCACTCCGCCGTGTATAAACCTAATCGTCCAACTTGGAAAATCTTCGTTACGCCGACCTTCGCGTGTCCGAATTAAATTATAGCGCAGGTTCGTCATCTGTTTTACCATCGTAAGCGTGAATTCAAAGTATTCATTGAGTTTGTAATCGTTAATGGTCCATAGGGTCCATGTCTAAATTTAGAGCGCAGGAAGACGTCATGGCAAATATAGAGTACTCATCCGGCGCCAGTATGCGACCGCAGATGAAGACAGCGCTAAGTGGTACGACACATATTTAAAACATCACAATTTGGATAAGAACAGTATATGATTTCAATCATGTACGAGCAATGTATTTCCATGCAAAGAATATGCAGTGGACGTCTTTCCACGGTGATGAAAATTGCAAGCCTCACAGCCTTCCTGAAGCTAACAACTTCAATATACCGCCAGTACCATGCAGCCACGGACTTAGGTCTTAGTCTATGTCAACATTCAAATAATTATTGGTCAGGTCATTTAGTGCAGATAATATGGAGGCTGTCATTTATGTTTGGATTTTCCCTCAGAGTCTACAGTAATCAATGCAGTTTCACACGCTAGCCGCCGAATCTGACGTCATTACAGGCACCCCAAAATATTTAGGTTTAGTTATTTGCACGACTATCACACTGCTCCTTCGTTACCTTTACTCAAATTCTCTAGTTCCTCCTCCGTGCAGTCCACCGTCCGTTTCACTCGTTTTACTCAGATGCACACCTTCGAATGCTAAGCTGGAGTATTTTGTCACAGAAATTAAAATTTGGTATAGATTGATCTAACATGCCACAATAGTTTATTTGTTGTTTAGTACAGAGTTCCGACCCGAGAAATACACCTTGCCGGTAAATACAATACACAACCGCCTCTGAAACATCACTAGTTCCCTAAGTCATCTGCCTTAAACAAAAGCTTATTCATGTCAGTAATCTAGACCCCGGTAAGCAGACCTACCCGCGGACGCTCACACCAAGGCTGAGCGTTACGCAGATTTGGACACCAGTCTCGAATTCTCTAAAAGCATCCCGCTTTCCATCGATGTCCAGTGATACGAATACGAGCGCTTTGCATGACCCTGCTTCCCACGGTAAAAATAGCGCTGAGAATTTATATAGTAGAGGATGTGATACTAAAATTACCACGCGCTGCGTGGGAATCCCATATCCACGCAATTTGCGAAGCGGCTGCTATTGTGAGCGCCTCGGCACAATAGGTGTCCTCGACAGGATCCGGCTATTCGGATCTCTATTAAACATCTTATGAGGGAACCAATTACTGTGGTGGTGAACTAGATGCACTGTGTATGTAATATATGTCTTTGACAATTTATATACTCGCG
>NW_027118282.1:0-6954 GCF_038497915.1 Lipomyces doorenjongii | reverse complement strand
GCATTCGTAAGCATGAAACATCCAAATATTCGCATTCGAATTGCGAATATTCGTACGAATGCGAATATATTCGTCATTCGTGTCCACCCCTAGAGGATGTATGCCGTTCCTCTTTTATTCTACAAATTCGGACCATAGTGAAACAAAGTCGATATACATGGACAAGAAGAGTGGAGACAACGACAAAGCCACAAAAATCGCCGCGGCGTCTATATTGATAACAAACAAGGAAGATAGAGATATCGAGCTCAGAGCAAGCCGGGGTGTGTCCTAGGGTAGAAATTGTGCCTTGCTACGACTTTTGCTCATAAAGGTCTGTAGTTCAGCATCTTTCATATGTGTGAACATATTTCAATTCATCAATTGTACTTTCTCCTATCCGCAATATATATCAAAAGAAACTGAAAACCAATTCGCATACTCTCGTAACCCAACGACGCCGCCCGCGCAGGATAAAAAATTAATAATTACCCCGTCCAAATCGGACACATACCCAATCGTCGACAAATCGAGCCTGACATGGGCGTAAGGAAGTTGCATGGAGATTATTCGCGCCGAAAAGTGTGTAGAGTAGTATGATCTTACCATTTCTGAGTCGATTTTATCAACTAACTTATATGAAAATGAAGTTGATATCATATAACATTATATATGGTGGCATATATTACAATATGGATCACATGGTCTATTTGTACACTTTTATACTTGATAAAATTGCGACTATAAGAACGTAACGTAAGGGGAACCGATCACAAAAGTGCCCACTTTGCGAACTCTCCATATAACTTATGACATTTGGCTATAACCAACATTCTAAAGGCAACTACTTACAGAAAATCTAAACTGCCAGAGAAGAATGAATTAGGACTTGCTGCGACCAAGCTGAAGTTCCCAAGTCAATTCTCATCGATCAAATGATCTAAATCGCGTCTTCAATCTCACTAACCTATCAGATCCTCTCGAACGATGCAAAACGACACTAGTACGATTAATTATACGTCTTGGAGAGATAGTTATCCCGCAACAACGGCATCGTTGAAAGATACGGCTGAATTCAGAGATTCGCACTCGACACGTTGTGTGCCTCGAAATAATGGACCTACCGATTCTACTCCTATAGGCTCAGGACTGGATACGATACGATATACATAGCCCATATCATATCGCCAGCCAGAAAAACCTAGCGATATTATCGCCTATTTCATCGCCCACTTGGAGATATCCTGTCGCCATATCGGGTAAAATAGGTTACGATATCGCCGACCAGGCAATAATGCGCGAAGATAAATACGGAGATTAATTTAACGCTATTAATTGGGTTTAACGTTTAATAAGGAGGAAGGGGATTTATTACTTTGTAAAACCATAGATATCTATGCCGGGAACTTTTGCGTGTTTTACTAGTTACTTATCAACAACGGACATATATATTATTGCCTATCTCCCCCCTCAAGCAGAGAGGAGAGAAGAACCATTTATAAAATGGTGGTCTGCCCCTGAACGCAACAACGCATCAAAAGAACCAAAATAAGCTTCTACTAAAATAACCACTAAGCGTCTCCATAATATCCACGTGTACGTAACATTACTCATTCTTTCTATCTCGGCGACTTTCACTCCTTGATGAGGATCACGTGGAATCTCGTCGATACGATCTGATATTCAACATCAATATCGTATACTACAATGTCTAATTTGAAATTAAGACGAGATTATCGCCTAAATTATCGCCAGGAATTATCCTCTGGCAATATCCTGTCCAGCCGTATATAAGTCATAAATGGCTCTACCGATTCCTAAGTCGATATCCAAACTTGAAATAAACCTATTCGTGCCAATTAGGATCCGCACGACATAAAGAAGCAACCTCCGACAGGATTACAATCTTCAGTTCGACGCGTGTCAACTACGACTCCAAGAACAGAAGTACGAACTCGGCAATATCTATAGCATGGACGAGACAGTATTTGCCGTGGTTGTTGATACCCAATTCTACCCAGTAATTGTCGATTCGACTTACAAATCAAATTGAAAGTTACCGCAGCGTTGCAAGAGTGGGTAACTGGAAAGGGGCCGACCACTAATGGTTTTGAATTGCCCTTAATACTAATTCAGCATGGATTCCGCAAACTACACCTACCGAACGGCGATTCTCAACGAATGCCAGCGGTAGGACATCTAATTGCCTTGGTTATGAGTGGTTACGGAAGCATTTGAGCCTGCGTCAGTCAAGCCTAAATACGGCCACTTTACCGATTATGGATTGCCATGATTGCCACATCAGGGGCGATATGATTGTGCTGTATAGAGACAGAGAGTGACCTTCTTGTTCTATCCCCATTGTTCGCATCTACTAAGTGTATGGGCCATTGAAGAGACATTTTTGCCCAAGAGGTGGGCCGGCATACAGAACCAAGTATACAGCGAATAAAGCGAGCGGACTGGGCCGAACTTTTTCAGTGCATTCGAAAGAAAGCTTTTGCACCTCAGAAATTGAAAGTGGGTGGAAGGGAACTTGCTGATTCCATTTGGTATTCGTCCTGTTATGTTAAATAGTGTCAGGACGACCCCCCTGAGTTTCATGTACCGAGTGCTCGCACCCCATCGGCAACACCCGTAACGTTCCGCGTCCTCGGCTGGAAGCGACGACTCGGATTTCGGAGCTCTGAAGCTGCTTTCCTTCCGCTTTAACCGTGGCTTAGTTGCTGAGTGCTTTGCCTGCGGTCGTTTGTAGTACGTTCGTTCGTTGGCTGTAGAGGCTCGGCGGCGCTGCAGGAATGGCCATAAGAACGCGTTGGTCCACCGCCTAAGTCCTCACAGCTAATATTCTAAGATATATTTAACATATAACGATGCGAGATTTAGAGTAGCTGTCCCCAATTCATCATGAATGTACTTTGACACTCCCTAATTTCCATCGTAGGAAACCTCATGGCGTCTAGTGTTCGAGGGAGATTATACCAGCGTCAACGTCTTAACAGCAGGGTACACCGCTCTCGCAAAGCTGCCTTCTGCGACATGACATAGTGCAATGTGATTGTATCAAAATGCTGCAACAAAGGGTGATCAAGATTTCAAGCGTATGAATTGCATACGACCTCGAATAATGCATTTTCCAATTCCTCTTTCGACGACGCCCTTGCGACTTCCCAGAGGATTACCTCAGCATTTTCCGTCGTAAGGGCCGGGGCGGATGGGATCTGCGGCCCTAAATGCGGAGCCTGCCCTTAGAATGAGAGAGGAAACTAATTGAGTATCAACTCGCTCGCAGCTGCTGGGGGCGACGGCGTATCGGTCGAGGATGAGAGCTTCGAGCGGTATCATGACGACTCAGCTTTTTGACGAATCGGTGAGGAGTCCGACGGCATGGGTGATCCTTTCGCCGTCTAGACAATATGCGCGTATTTTAGCCAGAGACCCAGCCATGTAGCATCCGCCGTTCACAACATCGTCTTTCTGAAGTCCTACAACGTTCGTAAATCCTGCTTTCCGTAGTGGTTTGAATTCCTGTAGGTTGTGGACGTGCCAATATGCCGGCCGGCTTGTAGTCGACTGAGCGAACAAGTCGGGCTTATTCTCGAGATTAGACCTTTTCTCGCCTTTGTCTGGGTAATGTGGTACAGTCTTGTTGTTGGCGACGGCCCTTGAATATCAAACGTGACCATTAGTTTGATGCTTCCTCTGAGAATTTCGCTCGCTCGATTTCGTGATTCGTACCGTCAATATGTATGTAGACGTAGTCGGGGCTGAAAAGAGACTGCCAGAGTATACGGAAACGAAATTTAGTTCATTAATTAAGGGTGGATACCTTTACGGTACCCGTCAACTTTTGAGATTATCGTAAAATTAATCGCAAAAACGAAGCTTTAATCGTAAAGTAATCGTATGGTAATCGTATTCCTTATTAGGAAGGTAGGCCTTTGTATGAAAATTGACGGGTAGTTAGTGGTTAGGGTTTAGATTACCCAAATATCCATGTAATTATACGATTTTTTTGCGAGCAACCAACTTCATTGTTCGTATAGTTAGTCGCAAACTTTTGCAATTAATCGTAACTCGTAATCTTATAGTCTAAACCGTATCCATTCCTATTCCATTTCGTTAAAATGTACCGATAATTCCTTTGATCCTCTCTATTCCCTTTAAGAATATGGATTCGCTAACTGGACCAACAAGCCTTCCTGTGAACGGAAATGCTGATGGGTGAGGTCTGGTTCTTCAGAGAAGGTTAGTACGAAATTTAAAATCGGGCATTTGCACAATCAAAACGGGCTTATTGGAATCATTGATTTTTCGTGTTTTAGCAAGCAAATTGGGCGACTTACAACTTCCCGTTGCCGCGCAGTTTCTGAGAGCGTTAGGGGTGAGGTATGCGAAATATTGATTCACTGAAGTACGAAAATGCGCGAAACAACTGAATGGAATGGAAAGTTAGTTTGAGCCTTATACGTCAGACGACCGCGAATGTCCGTCACACTGTTCTGTGCATTAGCCCTGAAGAGCCAGCCAGGGACCATGCACCAAACCTGACAAAGCACAAATATTTAGCAGCAAAATTTCACGGCAGTGAGCAACCTAGACAAGGAAAATCCCTCACTGAATTCATCATCGTCGATTGTCGGGACAGTCACGCACTCGAGTGTCAAGTGAGAGTGCGCGATGAAAGGGACACCACGTGGGAAACTATAGAGGTTGGTTGAGGGCTGCCTGTTAATGTTGGAGGTGCAGTAAAGTGTGGGTAAGGGTTCCGAAGCAACATTTCCATTCACTCTATTAACGGTGCCCGTTGTCAGAGATAGTTATGTGCTCTATCAGTACATCAAAGGAACGAAGTCTCTTATATATTGACCATGCGTGACGTGTGTAACCGTATAAGACTGAACATATTAACCATATTAGCGTTGCCTGATATATTCTTGCACTTCTTCCTAGCATCACACCTGCCGTTGAAACAGTTGTAGCAGCAATGACATTACCGTAATCAATGTATGATGGAAATATTTTCTCCGCTCAGCCTGGCCGCGGTTGATGAACCGCTTGAGGATGAAGGGAGTCAGTCCACTTATCTCTAGATCGCCATTCCAGCAGGATAGAGTTACGCCGTCAACCGGCGCTCCGCAAATCGTGCCATCCATGTTAACGGTGCCGTTGGGATAAAAGCATGGACAGCAAATTCCATTACCGCAAACTATACTGAGATTTGCAGGTGGTGGTTCGGTAAGGGTATTGCAATCAACGTTGAACCCTGGCGGACCATCGAACCTCGGCGGACAACAAATTTGGGAAGAGATGGGTGATGAAAAATTCGACGACATTTTTTAAACGACACGGACAGATCTAATAATAACATTACTGAACCGCGTTTCTGTTGACCGGGATAGTGTTTGCTTACATTACACTCTTAATCAATTGAGTACCTCTCTGGCCAATAAGAGACTTGGCAATAGACGTAATCGCTCTGTCAATTTGACAATAGAAAGACTGAAGATTCTTCCAATATGATTGCATGCAGGACTGTATAACGTTGAAAGTCATGAAGAATTTCAGTGTCTAGAATTTTGTACCGATAGAACGTAAACACATATCTCGGCGACTATATATGGGAGACTGCAACACACTCAGGAATGGGCTTATCTGCGATTTTTGAAATATCGTAGTATTAATAAGTCTCACGTTGACACTTAGCGGGTGGCGCAGATACATTCTTAAGCAAGCTTCAATTTCGTATGTTGCACCGCACGTCACTAGCGCTGTTCGTGTACCATGCTGGACCCTTTCCAACTATGGTGCAAAAAGTTTAGACTCGACAATGTACCTACTTACACTATAAATGATATCAACACACCAAGCATCATGCAACCTAAAATCAAAATTATATTAACATGTTAGCAGTATTATTTCTACAGAACGTAGTAGTTATGTTTGTTTAGACAAAAACTGGTAAAGCTCTGTTAGGTACCAAAATTCAAGGGTACGTTCGATCTTAACTATGGTGATCGCTCACCGTTGTCGTCGGAGTACTCACATCTAACTTCAGGGTCAGGGTTTTAGGGTTCAGGGTTCGCTATTTAGGAATTAGGCTACCGTTATTGGGGCTAAACAAAACACGAACAATTAGGTGGTTGCCCTGGACGCGTGTCAAGACTAATAAGTCGTTATAGCATCACTACTTGGGATTTTAATATTTACTAGTGTCATTGCAGCATGGGTCCTCGATCAAAGCGTTCTAGAAATGCAGAAACCAATGTAAGCAAACGGTATCAAGTAGATGCGGAGGATTGCAACATAATTGGGGATGAAATAGATGTGGAATATATAGAGATTGACGAAAGTGCGGTACTCAACAAATTGAATGCTCTAGACCAATTATCATATTTTCCAGAGGAAGATGATTTTCTCCGCTACACTGCACGTCGTGGAGGCTCTGTAAGAACCCAGCAACGATGGAAAGCGAAGTTCTAGACAAACATCAATATGTAGTCATTGTTCAGTTATAACTTCTCCAGTTCAAGTGTCCCAGATCACCATGTTAGTCTTTCTAATTTAAATGCAGACAGTGAGCAATCCTCAATACCTAATGAGGCCACGCCTATGGGTATGACTTTCACCGTCCACAGATTAATTGAAGAGTTCTAATGCTGTTGATAATTTGTAGATGTCGTCTGTGTACGAAATGATGATAGTCTAACCGTTTCGGATAGGCAAATACAGGACAATGTCGTTGGTGAGTCTATCAAGATATATTTCTCTAACATTGCAGCTGACGCAAACTTTCCCAGAAACTTATTCTCCCACTGCCTCTGCATCTGACTTCTTGGCTCAATTGAGTGCTCAACTACAAGAGAAAGTGGAGCAATCCGAGTGTTGAAACTGCAACTATAACTTTAGAATAGCCAGCTAAAATGTGTAAGCTATAAAGTTTATGCTAAGGCATATGCAGGAATACTAAAAGAG
>NW_027118281.1:0-6968 GCF_038497915.1 Lipomyces doorenjongii | reverse complement strand
GGCGTTATTCGCAACCCAAACTTTTGCGAATAATTATTCGGGCGAATATTCGCTGCGAATAATATTCGCAATTACGAATATTCGTAACAGCCCTATTTTTTATTCGTAAACATGAGACATCCAAATATTCCCATTCGAATTGCGAATATTCGTGTATATTCGTCATTCGTGTACACCCCTAAATCTTTAGGTACCTATGGGGCTTACCTTAGTCCTGACAATTCCGAGGAATATAATCCATTTAAATCTTGAATACGAACCTCGAAATTCCATAGATAACTCATTCGAACAGTGTGACATAATCAATCCTTGCAGAAATCTAAGCGTTTCGAGAATATACACTTAAAGGCTACATTTCAGTGAACCTTGGACCTGAACTTAAATACTCCCACATCGATCTTTCCTAATTAGGAAATTATCCGCCTTATCCGCCATCCGTCAACAGCGCTAGCCAATGGCAAGCACGACAGGAGACAACCGCTCTACCCTTCTTGAGCCAGCACTATCATGCTTTGTGACTGTCACTAGAATTGAAGAAGCAGCTTAACGACTCGCGGATCCTTATGAGCTTATGGGGCGACAACTAACCTTTCCTTTTTGGTACTAAACCCTGATCGTCACAGCGATAACTCTGCCTATCCTGTACTTTTGTAACCCTAACCCAGTTTGAAATCCCCCTTCCATGCGTCTGATGCTTTGGTGCTAAGGGTTGGGGTCAATAAAGGATCCTTAGTACTGAAGTGTTACAGCCTGCCCGCATATGCAACTTATGACGAGACCCAGCCTGCCCGCATATGCAACTTATGACGAGACCACTCTTCTGAACATTTCAGCAGCCAACATGCTGGGAAATATATTCCGGCTCTTCCAGCGAGGCCTGCAGAAGCAGTTTATCGAGGTTACTAAGTACCAATGGCACATGGGCATCACTTCATTCGGCGGCCCTGTTGTCCAGTAAGTATTGGTTTTATGGAGGTCTTTGATCAATTAACTGACAATTTACGCAGATTTCAGAACGTATGTTGTCATTCATTCGGTCTTTTAGGACATACTGATCAACGTATCACTTAGTTTAACCGGTTATTCGTGGAGCAGTACCAGTGGCTCAGCGACTCAACTTACCAGGAGCTCTTTGCTGTCGCTCAAGCTCTGCCCGGTTCCGCTTCGACGAAGTTATTGTTCATTATCACGCTTCTTCATACGTCGTTATTGCCAGCTCTGGTGTCATTCCTCTACTGGGCATTACCTGGTGCAATTGGAATGTTCGTTCTCGCCCTGGGTGTAGGTCAAATAGGCAACAACCTCCCTGTGCCAGTGTATGCTCTTCTCAGTGGTCTCAATGCAGCAACTGTCGGCGTCATTTTCATCGCTGCAATACAATTGTCTAACAAGGCCATAACAGACAAGCTCAGTTTGGCGCTTATTTTTCTTGGTGGCGCGGCAGGAGTAGTCTACACTGCTTTGTGGTATTTCCCGGTTCTCATGGTCTTGGGCGGTATCACAGCAGTTATCTATGATCTGCGATTCATTCAGCGGTGGTGGGCTCGTGGAAAGCAGAATTTTAAGTTCACTCTCAGACGTCGGAGAGAATCAGAAGAGGAACCTCCGATTCAAATGTCCAATCTTGAAGATGACAGTATTTGGCTACCAGAAGTGTATCGTGAAGATACCGCAGCGGATGTCAGCGGGGCGTGGGCACCTGTAAAGTCTGGTGTGCCTGCCGCTAGACGAATTCCCGTCCGGACGTCCACTAGTACTCGTCCGATTCTGGATGCGTCGGATACGGAATCGTTACCTGTCGCAGAGCCTCAAAGTGATGAAGATGGTGGTGGTGGTGTCGATGCCAGTGATATAAGGGCGGCTCCTGTCAGTGCAGTTGTCGACGATAATCCCAAACAGGAGTATCCTGTTTGGTTGGGTGTGGGTATTGTCATTGGATTTTTCTTCAGCTTCATTATCGTGATTGTGATCCGCGCTCTTATCAAAGGACTGCCGGTTACATTTCTTCTCTTTAGTAATTTGTACCTTGCTGGTAAGTTAGTGACGTCAGAGTCATCTTGGATCTAATATATCTAATGTTTGTCATAGGCACCATCATTTTTGGTGGTGGGCCAGTCGTCATTCCTCTCCTGCGCGAGTATATCGTGTCGGAAGGATGGGTTAGCTCTCGAGATTTCACTATCGGTCTGGCACTCATTCAGGCATTTCCAGGTCCTAACTTCAATTTCGCAATCTATCTTGGCGCATTGACATATCACAACTACGGCGCATCCTCAATTCTAGGCGCCATTGTCTCCTTCATCGCAATTTATACTCCAGGAATGCTTGTCGCAGGTGGCATGTTTACATTTTGGAACAAGCTTCGTCGATATGCTGTGGTTATCAGTCTCCTTCGCGGCATTAACTCCGCAGCAATTGGTCTCGTGTGGACGGCAATTTACCGTATCTGGGAATCAGGGTTTCTGTCAGATAAATGGTCAGATGGCATTAGTCTAGGTGAGGATCCATGGTGGATCGTTGTCGCTTCGACGGCATTTGTGACCGGTCGAGGATGGGGTTTCCCGGCACCTGTTTCGATTTTCGTAGGCGGGCTGATGGGAATCATTTGGTGGGCCGTGACTGGGGCACGGATATCATAGACAGTTTAAGAATTTCATTCATGATTGGGCAAGTTTAGATTTATCGTTTATAATAACTTTTGGTAAATAATCGGACATATAAAGTAATACGGTGTTCATGTGTTCCTTACTGGATCTTGTAGAAAGCGAGTTTCGGTGGTTGCCGACTGAAGTTAAGGCACTGGTGGGTGACACTCTGTCAGTGTCAATCACGTGATGACGCGCTGATGGCGGCCAATAAATTTACATATCAATCTGTTCTCCCGATTAGGATAAAACGCATCACCGGAGATTGAATATTACGTACTACGCCATCACGAGGGTACTCCAGTAAATGGTCAAAAAGGACACCAAGTCCCCTGCACTTCACAAAACATGCCGCACAGGAACCGGGCTTCCTCGATTACAGGCAGCGTCGTCATCACAGGGATCTGAAGGCACGGTATCTTCCGTGACGTCGTCCGCGATATTTAGGCGAATACTAGCACGGCAAGGCGAGAATTCTCGACAGGAGCCTGAGTCTGAGGAGGTATTTGACGTGGTTTCGGTCGCAAGTGATACTCCCTCGGCAATTTCGATATCTTCAGCTGAGAGTTCTCAGGTCGCCACTTCTAAAGAGCGCACAATGGGTCCGAAGAGGAAGGGTTCTACGAGTACAAAACGACGGAATGGAACACGGACTAAGGGCAGTCGCACGATAACGGGCAAAGCAAAAGTGCCGCTAGAATACCTAGAGATGGTCCATGAAGTTGTCGGCGCTCACTCAACGCCGTATGATGACGACGATCACCACGGCACGGCATCCGCATCGTCAAAACTAAGGCGGCGGACGAAGCGACATCAATCAGTCGATGAAATCCAGTCTTTGGAAACAGAAGGGATGCCGTCAAAGAGATTTAAGCCTGAGACTTCATGGAATGGAAAGGGCAAAGGAAAAGACAAAGTCATTGACTTGGATTCTGATAGCTCAATGCTGGAAGTCAAGACCAGATCACCTGTGGAAAATCTGCTGAAGGGGCTCGGTGTTTCAGAAGCCGAAGACAGTGGCAAAAAGGCACGCTCCAATAAACCAACGGACGAGGATGAAGATGACGATGAGGAGGCAGAGTATGCTTCTAGTGAGGAGAGTGAGTGGGAGGCGGTCGACATGGGTGCTGGTATCGTGTCTGCTCCCGGTTTAAACCCTGATTCTAAGGTCCTTGCCGAGGAGCCTAATGCAATTGAGTTTACATTGGGTGAAACAGGGCCTGCGAAGCCAACCAGAAAGAAATCGACTATTACAAGAGAAGATAAAGAGATCCGGATTACAGTTCATACGTTGCATTTGTTCAGCTTACTCTGCCATGGGTCAATTCGGAGTCGATGGTGTAGCGATGGATCGGTCAAGGTATGGATGCTACCGTAATTCTCGGTGGGCGAATGCTAATTCATTGGTCAGTCAACACTTGCTAAATACGTTCCACAAGCAATTGAAGACGAACTGCACCCAGATCCCTCACTTCCTATCCCTCAAAGAACTAGAAAATTCCTTGACGGTCTGCGCCATCTTATGGATTTCTGGAATAAGCGATATCGTATCATTTACCGCGGTCTATGTCGGCGACAGTGGGATGAGATTGGAGATATGGCAAGGGTATTAAATTCATTGTTATTCGGACTTGTCTGGTAGAGATTTCTAACTATCGCAGGAAAAAAATCGCGAGCCGCCAATGGATCTTCCCGATTTTCGTAGGGCATTAGGACAGTCGGAAGGGTCTCGTGATCTAGGAGCTCAAGGATTTTGCGCTCTACTTCGAGCATTTCACGTCCGAACTCGACTAGTATTCTCCATGCAGCCATTGCCATTCTCCTTCTCGTCGAAAGGGCTGTCCAAGCCATCTCGAGCATCAAAAGCTGTTCTCGCGGAAAATGAAAATGACGATAACGAAAACTGCGATCAACAGATGTCGTCATCACCCGCAAAGCGACCTCCTGTGCGACTCCGGAAACCGAGGTTCAGCTCGTCAAAGATGTCGTACACGATGGCCGATTACGATACCGTGAAGATCGAGGAGGCGCCGTATCCCGTGATTTGGGTCGAAGCGTGGGATGAGGCGGGAATGCAGTGGGTCTCTGTAGATCCGATGGTACTGAAGCTTGTCGAAATTGCTAAATCCAAGAGTAAATTTGAACCACCGGCGTCGGAGAGCGCGAATGTGCTGTCTTACGTTATCGCGTTTGATTCAACGGGACACGCAAAGGATGTTACGCGGCGATATGCGCAGTTTTACAATGCAAAGACCAGAAAATTGAGGATCACGAATGAACCTATATGGCAGATTTGGTTTGACAGAGTGATGCGCTTATTCCAGTCTGAATATCTAACAGATATTGACCAAATGGAAGATGCTGCGCTTTTGAAGAAGGAGGCGTCCGAGGAACTGCCGAACAACATTCAGGATTTCAAAGGTCATCCGATATTCGTACTTGAACGGCATTTGCGCCAGAACGAGGTTATATATCCCAAAGTTCCGTGTGGCGCAATTTCAGCTGGTCGTTCCAAATCAAACGAAACCGAGCCCATCTACCGTCGTCGCGACGTGAAATTATTGCGATCAGCAATGCAATGGTATAAAATCGGCAGACAAGTGAAAATTGGTGAACAGCCACTGAAGCATGGCAAAAAGCGCTCACTGCCAAAGTCAAGGTCAGGAATGCTGAGTGACGAAGATGACGGTATCGAGGAGGATGAGGAGATTGCATTGTACGCTGATTTTCAGACGGAGCTGTACGTCCCGCCGCCGGTTATTAATGGCAAGGTCCCAAGGAATGATTACGGCAACCTGGACGTTTTTGTGCCGAGTATGGTGCCTAAAGGTGCAGTTCATTTACGATTTCGAGGGATTGGTAGCGCGGCGAAGTTATGTGGCATCGATTATGTGGATGCTGTGGGCGGATTTGATTTTCAGCATAGAAAGGCCACCGCACGGTTGGATGGAATTGTTGTAGCGGAGGAGTATGTTGAAGCTGTTGTGGCTGTATACAATGCTCAGCAAGAGCAGTTACAATTCGACGAGGACGCGAGAAGGCAGGAGGAAGCGTTGAAGCGTTGGAGAAAGTATTTGATTGCTCTTCGCGTTCGAGAACGTGTTGCGCAGAATCCAGCGTTTAGACAAATGGAGGATCTTGATCTGGATTCTGTGTCTGTGGAACATGAAGAGAGAGACCAAGAACAGGCGGGTGGATTTTCGGAGGAATATCGTGATGGCGGATTTGTTTCAGGGCAAACTGTCAACTCTCCCGGGGGATTTGTACCCGATGGCGCACATGAACAATGTGGGTTTGTTCCAGATGACGATCACGGTAAAGTCGGTGGTTTCTTGGTTGATGCGGATGAGGGATGTGGCTTTATTACTGATGATAACGATGAAGGAGGATTTGTCGCTGACCATGAGGAAGGTCAAGCAGAGGCATTTTTTTGAAGTAGGAGTAATGAGTCGTTGTGTATATCTATATTCAAACATTCAAACTGTATATTATATGTATTTAATAGAATTTTGTGACTGTGAGACTCAAACGACCAAAAATAGACAGCCGTATGAAGAGAATGATTAGACCCTAATCTTGTATGGCCTCGGGCCGCTGTGACATAGCAGGCAAATCTAGCAGTTACCCTCGCGAATTGCGGATGCGGGGCAGACGGCTAGCCATGCATCGAGGTCGCTGACTGTGCACTGCAATTCACCATCGAATTCTTGTCGGCTCATGACAAAGACCAGTGACATAATGCTAGGGGCGTATACGATTACGGTACCGTCAAAATTTCATATTATTCGTAAACTGAGAACCTAATCGTAAAGTAATCGTACCCAAAAATCGTATAGTAATCGTATAGTAATCCAATCCCTAATTAGGTATGGCGTGAAAAGGTTACCCTGACAGCGCGTGAAACGCGGTCGTCTTAAACATACAACGAACGATCTATCTGGATATGTTAGTTATCATTTGCCGCTCGTTTGACAACTGGGAAAATATGGATCCTCCGACGCGACCCCGCCGAAAGGAAGCGGTTGATTATTTATCATTGAATGATGGCTACGAAGGAGATGAGCGGATGGAGAATATCTTGCTTGACACCCGCCCAATCGAGCATCGAGAGCTCTGTTGATCTAGGACCCGAGGATTCTATCAGCCAGATTGTCTCTCAGCCTTCTTCTACCTGAGTAACTGCGGAAGTCCACGATCTTGAATCCTCACCGATTCAGACAGTCTCCAGTATTTCTCAACGCACTCGTGGGCCCACGAATAACTGGCTTTGGGAACAATTTGAAATTACAACACTCAGCCAACAGTGGAGGCCAAAGAGGTCCA
>NW_027118280.1:0-7008 GCF_038497915.1 Lipomyces doorenjongii | reverse complement strand
CTCTGGAGAACTATGCCACAATCTGGGCTAAGGTACTCTGGCTTGCGTGGCTCGCGGTTATGGATATAGGAACACTCCATCGTCGCCTCGAACTTACTGCAGAGCAGACAGCTGCTGTCCACGATGTCATCGGCAGAGTTGAGGCATTGAAAGCATTACGTAACATTGGTTCTGACCCAGACTCTGCTGCTGTGGACAGTGTTGCCAGACTTAGCACGTCCGTTTTGCGCCAACAGTTTGAAGTAGTGAACCGCCTGCTACCATCTGGTAAAAGTGGAGTGTCACGATACCTAGTACCTCGGGCCATTAACTTACTGTCATTCCGGCCAGGCCAAACGGGTCTTTTGTAAGTTATATTCAAATCACTCACTTAACAGCAGCCATAAGGTATGCACTCAGAAGCACAATGCTTTACAGAGTAGCTAAGTCCATCGACCCATCAATTGCCAACGAGTACGGATCCTTACAAGTTAGCTTTTCTTAGTCTAATTACAAAGTAGGGACAGTATTGATGAAGAGTGCCAGAGATTCCTTGTTCCGGGGAAGTCGACATCTTTCTCGTACTGTGTACAGGTCCATGCCGCCTGTAATAAATTCGGTCAAAAGCACACGGTGCCTACGATTACTTGGGCGACAGACGACTTCTCAGCGCTCAGATTGCAGAATGGTTCAATCCTAACCATTACTGCTCTCAAACAGTTCATCCATGAGCAGTATACATCGCCGAGCAGACAATTGGTGACCTTTGTCTCGGACTGCAGATACCGGTGCATTTTGCCAGGGACCTAAAAGATGTTTACAGTATAAATAAGCCTGGGTATAGCTTTTTGACAGAGGGCTCGAAGCGACGAAGAAAGAATGGAAACATCAAATATCGAGAAATGTACACTTCAAAGCTTTTAGCTATTTGATACACATATGGGAGAACCCTGATCAGGAAAAGAATGACAAAGCGAGAATGTCGATCGATATGAGAGTGTTGTGCTTGTGGCTAGTGGCTTTGGTGTCGCAGCTGTCATTCTGTCAGAAGAATGAGCCGCACGGCGGTATGCACTTACCCGAATCGGAGGAGTGAAGCGGCGATTCAGTGAAGCAGCGATTCAGTGAAGCGGCGATTCAATGTAGCAGCGCTTCAATATTCTTGTATATATAAGGACCGCAGTGATCATGTCATGTACATAGGAGAACCGTGTGTTATTAACTGAAGAATCTTGAGTACACGTTTATATCAAACTAGGATCTCTCTAGACCAGTTACTCGTTACTTCTTCTTTAAAGTCTCGCCTACAGTGCTCTTTTGTTAGCAGAATACCATTGAACCTATTGGCTCAGTGAAGAAATATGCCTTCACTACCAAGTGCGGCCGGCCAAGCCCTAATCCCCAACGACCGATATTCGGAGAATTCGCAGGGATTGTCAATTTTTTCGCACTTATGAGTTATCCATGTAGCTACAATATACGACGTATCCACTTATTAATGCCCATAAGTTAGTGCTTTCGGAAGAATAGGGACATGTTTCCGCACACCGCAGCTGAGCGTGGCATATGCCGCTAACGTCACCCAGGATTGGCCGGAGCCGAAATCGAAGCTATTTTCAACCCTTAAAACATGATTATATCACTAAATCTAGGTTAGATTTTTCTCTTAACGCGCTGATCACCTTTCCCTAGACGTGTAAAAAATGACGAGTCGCTGATATTTACTATATTAGAACCGTGCATTCCATACGCTGGCCGAGGGGCTGTATTTGCTGTTCCCCGGTCTCAAGTTGAAGATCAAGGCAATCGCTCAGGCGAAGCCAGTCTATGTCGCAGTTATAGCTTGGGAATTTGAATCTTACTTGCATACATGTCTCGATGTTGCCGTCACTATTCTGCACAAATTTATTAATTTACATCCTTGCTTCCCCCAGCTATTCACAGATATAGTTCAAGAATAAATACGATACTCCGGGAAGTGGAATTGCTCACTTGAACTAGCGAAGGAGAAAGTGAACAACGATGGTACTTCCCATGTCGCGGATGAAACATCAGCTTTCATGTATGGATTTTTGTGTACATATTTGGATGCGCAATCTCCTATTCTCATTCTATGCCTCGACCAGAAGAAGTACATCGACCGCCAACAGATCGAAGCCCAGGGAACCAACTAGCGAAGTCCAAGACCACTTACAATATCCTTGATATCGGCCCTTTGAACTTGTGTTTGTGAGGTTCGAACTGGCAAAAAGCAAGGCATCAGATAATCTCTCCCCGACAAAGCAACTAGTACACCAAAATCTCCTCATCTTTTTCTCCCTCGTCCCTCCATTTCTTAAGCATCTTCTTCATATCCGCCGCGATATTCTGAGCATAGTCATGCCCAGCGGCTCCGGCTGGCAAATCCGCTGGGTTCCCCCTCACCCAAGCAACAGGTTCTTTAGCAACACCATCGAATTTCTTCTTAAGCTCTTCAACCTGCTGAGGCTCATAGCCGCGACCGAAGATTACCGCGCGAGGAGGCCGGCTGTAATCGTGGGTTCCGATCTCATTGGGGCTCCGAGACTGAGGATCGCGACCTGCAAGCAGATGCGGGAGCTCAGCCTCTGCAGCCTCATATGAAAGGATGAAGTGGATGACTGAGGAGCATTAGCACCATACCCTGTTTATTTCAGGAATGTGTATCAAGAACCTTCATATTCAGGCAGCATGTGCTGGGAGATTGATTTCCCCATCGCGGGTATTTTGCCGCAGGCAACTACTGGCATTGGCTGAGTGAATGAAGACATGTTGCGAGAGCTGTACGCTGTGGTATTTCGGAGCATTGGAGATGGAGAATTATGGAGTAAGCTGAGGTCGATGATTCGATTTATATTCCCGGTCTTGGCGATGAGTCGATGACGTTCATGAGAGCCCGTTAACTTAGGTAAGTTATCTCTATCCAGCCAATTTCAAAGCCATACATAGTAAACTTTGGGCGCAGTCCGGTGGCGACCCACCGATTTTTCGATTATTCAACAGTCCCGACGACACAGACACACCCCGACGCCGTCACGTCCTTTTCGCGTTCTCAGATTATCCATTACTGTTGAATATTGTGTGGTCGTGGGTCAGGGTTATTGGGGCTGACTAAATGCTGATTAATATTAGCTCACACAATAGTGCAGATACTACTCGAGTTTTCACTGTTTGTGGGTGGTGACACTCATTTTCAGGCTGTCTGGTACCTAACCAATGCCTATATCCGGCATTGTAATGTATGTAATATACGCATTCCATTTGGGCACGAAATAATCATTTCGTGTTGTGGGCGTTGGGCGGGTGTCTACACCGACCAGTTGTCCCCCTTATGGGAGAGCATTGAAAAAACAATCAACCTTCCATACACTCGTTACTAGTTACGCTCGCAAGAGCTTTAGTGACCAGCAATTTTTCAACTAGAGACCCCCAATTTTTTATTAGTGATCAATATTAAACTCCCAACCGGACATCACCTAAAATTCTTAATTTGGAATTTTGTGTATAGACAGTAGAGTATACGCTGTGTATTCCTCGACGTACTTTGGTAACCGGGATAAAGAGATCCGCGATCATTATAGGTCAGTCTCTAGATTTATTTTGGATAACTGATCCAAATAAATTCAGCGACCTGTTATTTATTCTCTCTCACTGAGAGAGTATTTTTAGTGACCACGTCATAGCAGGGTTAGTGAAGTTAGTGATACTTCACTAAATCGAGGCTCTATTAGACACCTAGGCTTCTCCCTACGAATATTTGTAGTGTACCGCCATGGACACTAAATACGACCGAAGCATAGACTTTTTATCGAACGCTTCAACGATCTTGTCATCTATCCCCGCGATCATCAAACAACAATTACATCACACTGCATGTCTTCAAGATAAAGAAAAAGGCCTCAAAAGCAATCCACGATGGCCGAAGCAATGACTAACGCGCCCGCGCCTCGCAAGAGAGGCCGGCCACGAACTGTGACGGACGATCGGCGAGTTCCCGAGGTGGGTACATACCGAACAACTACGTACAGAGCAAGTTGGAGCTGACTCAAGGAATCCAGAGACGTCGAAAGCAGCTTCGCGTCGCGCAGCAAGCATATCGCAGGAGAAAAGACACCACGATCGTCAAGCTGCAATCTCGCGTACAGGAACTCGAGTCGGGCATCGAAGAGCTCAGTGAGTCGTTCCTTTCCTTCAGTACTCTTCTGTTCGAGGCTGGGATTCTCCAAAATCAGCCTCGTGTCACATCTGCTCTGCAAAAAGTTACACAGCAATGCGTGTGTCTTGCCAAAAGTGGCTGCGACGAGGCCGAAGAAACACCTGCAGCCCCGGCAGACGAATCGCCATCGACGTCTCCTACGCTCAGCGATACACAAGATATAATCTCAAATTACAATCCGCTCATAACGCAACTTGATTCATTACCAATAATGGGTGACACTCTCCAGTCCTCGTCGGACCTCGCGGCTCAATGGCCTGGGCTATCGCAACTACCCCCCATGCCTCCCTACCAAGAACCAGCAATTCTACCGTTCAGAGTTGTCTTGCCGTCTCCGAATATCCCCTTCTCATTCACCCCTAGTCCCGTCTTGAATTTCCCGACCACAGTATCGCCCGACAATCTCTTAAAGCATGGGCGCTGGACACTCTCACACCGCCTGGTCCGACAATGCTGCGAGATTGGATACCATTTAGGGTTCAGGGTTGTCTGGAGACGAATCAAGGGTCAAAGCAACCTTCGGCAAACGATTGACCATCGACGAGCGCAACCGCTTGATCTCCGGATTCGTCGACGTCATGCACGACGAAATAGGAGACGTGATCGAGTTGAGGACAAATGTTCTCAATTCAAGGAGGAACAGCTACTCGCCTGAACAACTCGCCGTTTCCTCTCGAACGTGGCAAATTGTCATTGAATCGGGTACTGATGAGTGGATGGATACGAGTGGTGTGCAAAGGCTGCTACAGGAGCGAGGGATTCGTATGCAGGACCCGAGCTCGGCCCTCCCCAGTCCCCGGTTCAATTCGGCTCCGCAGCTCAACGCAGCGACTTTCATTAAATGTGAGTAATGCCGAGATCAATGGTTCTTTGTGTCTTCGTGTCCGTGCATTTACTGACCTTGTCGTAGATCTTGCCCTCCGCCCTATCTGTCTCGGTCGCGGACCAGCGTTCCGAAAGCGTGATGTTGAGAATGCCATTCGCCTTGCAACTCTTGATGATCCTTGGGCGTCTAACGCTGTGTACGAAATACCATGAATTATGTATAATAACAATAATTGTCTACAATAGATATAATCTCGGCTTACTTTGCATCATGCGACGATTGGAAACAGGATTCCACTGTGGAGTTGAGGAAAGCCTTGCAGTGCATATCTTCCCTATGTCCGCGAAATTTCTCTAAAAAAAGCGACCTTTGCATCCCGCCCCTTCATTTCGACTGTCACTTTAGCGTCTAGGGGCTGTTCTTTAAAATCCAAGGCTGGACACCAAAATCACCTATATTTTCCATTTACATTTTCTCCCTTTTTGGGTCACACAAATGCTCAGGCACATTTCTAGTCACGTCGACGCCAAATAGAGACTCTGTCATGGATCACCCCATTCTCACCCATGCCCACAGTGTGCGTGCGCTCTGGCTGCCAGTGCGCCACTCTCTCCAGGCCCGCCTTGCTGGGCTCTCGCAACGGGTCCGCATCGACAAGACCCTTATCGTTGTAGGAGATCTTCTCACCGGGGTGGCTCAGGTGCTCCATGTAGGCCTCGGAGGGAGAGGCAAATGGAGGGCCAGGGGCCAAGGGGTCCTTATGACGAGGAGACTCCAGACAGATCAGATTGCCTGCAGGTGAGGGAGCAAGGAGCTCGGTGTGTCGGAGAGCCCATTTAGGACGGAGCTCTGGGTTCAGAGCACAGAAAAACTAGATGGTTGTTAGAAGGAAAGACCTGAAGGATCCAGGGTGGGTCGGAAATAGCACATCAAAAAGTCCAAAGACAAAGATTGAAGAATCTTGCAGGTCCGCCCCTGTAGAATACAGAGTACAAGTGGAGAGAAAAAAAAAAGATAGCAATGATGGAATGAGCCCAACAGCAGCAGTTAGTATACATACCGTGTAATCATAAATAACATCAAATCCATGTCGAGGTACTCCAATTTCCTTCAACCAGGTATCATCAAAGAAATCCCCCTGGACGAATGTGACCTTCCCTTTCCCAACTTTCTCGTCTCGCACACAGTACCGGCTATGGTTTTCCTTCTCCTCCTTTTTGCACGCATCGACAGCCATGGCGCTGCACTCCAGGCCATAGGCATCATACCCAAAGCTCGCTAGTAAGAGTACATCGACTCCACGTCCACAGCCCGGCACCAGGGCCTTCCGCCTCTGACCGTCCTGGGCGATGGGCCCGCCAATGGTGTCAGCTTGCTGGACCAGGGTGTCTTCTAGCGCGGGGTTAGGAAAGCCACGATCCCAGGGCAAATTATCACCTTTGTCCCAGAGGGCCGCCCAGCCCTCAACATACTTGTCGCCCTGATATTTGGCAAAATACGCTTGAACATCCTTGGGATCAATGTTGGTAGGAGTGGTCATGGCTATTGGGGTGGTGATGGAGTCGGGGGAAGTTGGAGGTGCTCGCTCTGTGATAAACAGTGTAAAAAATTAGGCATAGTACCGAGTGGTCAGAAACTACTGACTGCACGGGGAAGTAAAATGATACTGGGTGCACGGCGTCTGTTCTACTTATGCCTCTCTACACCCGTAATTGAGTGACTTTACGCTGTGATTAGAAATCATCATTGTCGATGGGATAACCTCAAGCTCCGACCGCGAACCAATAGTCAGACTTTACCTGTTTATTCATCATACCGAGAGTAGATGTTGGGTCGAAAGTTAAGTTAATCAGTCTTTACCTATAGATGTAACGTGCGGTTCAGGGGGCTGAACCTGGTCCGACGGTCCGACGCTGCCATAGTAATGAGCCGCATGGAAGCAGGGTAAGTGGCGGTCATGGTCCAGGGT
>NW_027118279.1:0-7027 GCF_038497915.1 Lipomyces doorenjongii | reverse complement strand
GCTGTGGCTAAGCCTTCTGGCTGCAATGCGCGTGGCACCCCTACTTCCGTATCTGGCAGTCACGGTCGGACACTCCCTAACCCGCCGGTCGGCATTTTTTTTTCATGGGCCCATGCAGCACAGTTATATGTACAGGGTGTCTACACTTACCAGTTGTCCCCCTTATGGGAGACCATTGAAAAATAATCAATCTTCCATACAGTAGTCATTAGTTAGCTCCAAGAGGCTCTATATATACTTGGGACTTGGTCTTCTGGAACCTTCTAGGAACACAATTGGAATCTTCCAGAATCTACGATCGTAGGCTAGAGTGCTCTACACATTGAACATAATGGTGGTAGAGAAAATCGTCACGCAAAACAAAAACCCATAGGGAATACAAATATAAAATATTCGGAGTTAAAACCTAAAACTGTTCCTTGGAATATTTTGGACAAAGGCGTTAGAGAACATTCTCCTGACAACAAAAACCTCAATGGAAAAGCAAAACAAAACATTGCAGAGATAAATTCTAACACCGTTCCTATCCCCGTGCTCACAGTCGAGTACGCGACCCCGGAACTGGGTGTGTCCTAGTGGCTTGGATCTCGCCATCCTCGGACTCAGCTTGTTCGAGGCCAAAATTAGGGTTAGGGGTTGGCCAGGAGCAGCAGAATTTGTTGAATATAATCTCTGTAACTCACAAAATATCTTTGCTGGGGACTTTTGGCGTGCACTTAATTGAGTAATTACTTAGTCTTTCCATCTCAACGCCCTTTATTTACCGTGATGAGAATCTCGGCGATACGATACGATATTCAACTTCAATATCGCATATCGTATCGCCTAAATTATCGCCAGGAATTTTCTTCTGGCGATATCGGGTCCAGTCCTACGTACCGTAAGCGTCGTAAATGTCCTAGAATGTGCACTCGGTGTCGACAATTCCGCTCAAAAGTGCGAGACTGTCGGGATGCGATATTGTGGGCCCGACGACCCGTTCATTCTCTCGATTAGGAATAACATATAGGTCCCATTACCATCATACGTTATTTGCTGAGACCTTGGCTTGTTTAGAGGGTTAGAATAGACACAAATTAGCGAGTTGTGATGAATCGGATTTGTGCGATACTGCTATGACAGTGGCTCGGAGACGGGACCAAAACTAATTTTTACTACGTCGGGCGCATTAAAATCCGATCCATGGTTAGTTTTAATTATTCGGAGCTAAAGGGAAAAGAATATTCGCTGGCTGTACTTACCCCAGTCTGAAGAAGATTGCTTATGGAGCCAGGCAGTACGCCTATTTAAGCTCCGCCGTGGCCTATCAGGCATCTGGTCCTGCTCTCTCGTCCGGCGCAGGCTACCCAGCATTACCGGAATCATTCACGACCATTATTTTGAATTTAAATATAAAATTTTATAATGAGATATCTAAAGGTTAATGTGGTAAACATTTTTCTATTTTAATTTTTATTTGTGGGCATTTGCGTAGATAGTTGTAGACAGTTGTTCGCGTATCGTCGAATATAAATCACTGGATTATAGTATACAGTTTAATGCCATGCATTTTCTCACAGATTGCAGCCAAAACTGGAGGAACTTGCCAAGGACGGGTACGAAACACGCTGACAGGTATGAATGTATCAGGCACCATATGGTCCACCAGTACTATAATACACACTGAATTACATTGATATAATGTGCTGCATGTGAATATCTGAAGCTGAGACAGCACCACATCTAGACACGTTGAACTTGATACTTATCCTTGATACGCTCCATGGCAGTTTGGACCATGGCAGAGCAAAAACTGCGTTCGAACCAGTCCCGATGGAAGAAATTAACCGGAGTGGCTTCAATATTATTACCGCTCAATATATGCGTGGGGATGCAATCCCCAAGGGTGATTTCCGCCAGGTTTGACGGAACTTCACCCCCAGCAAAACGCCCATCATGGACAATCGTCTACATACTCGCACATTAGCTGGAAGTTTCCCCGTATGTTGCTTGCTTAGTACATACAAATGACTGAGTAGGGTCGAGGAGAGTATCTGGGGGGCTAGTCTCACCTTCCAGGCGGTAAGTCTCAAGAACTACAGACGTAATCTTTCCAAACCAGGTATCTTCCCCGATTTTCAACGGTCCAAATGGATAGGCCCGCCGTTGAGACCGTAGGACGTGCTCGGCCTCTTGTACTGCAGCCCTCTTCTCCTCAGGTGTAGTGTAGTATTTCGGTGATGGCCGTGTGCCACGGTTCCCTTCAGTGATACACATTGCAATTCCAACTCGGCAGCGGAGCGCACAAACTGAAAATGAAATTGCGGCTCTCAGGCTCGCGTGGGTCTGTGCCAGACCTACTTCGACAGCAATCATCAAAGTGTGACTCGGTCCCGTCTCTTCCTCGGTGAGATACCGCAGGGCACCATCCCAATTCCTTGTTGTCGATGTGTCACCGGTGTCCTCGGTATTTCTCATGTCGTTCGCAATAGAAAGGCCATCTTTAATGTTTTCATGGAGCCCTGGCGTCTTGTCGACTGCACGAGTAATCTGGCGGAGTAACTGACCCACCATTTCACCATGAAGCGGAGTGCGGGCAGCAGAAACGATCGCCACTTTTCGAGCACCATCATACTGAAGTCTAGGGTACCTAAAATTTATGTCAGCGACTTCAGGTAACGGGCTACAATGCTAGAATATAGTAATATGTACGTACTGCACGCCCTCTTCTTCGAGGAGGTCTTGCACAATCTGGTATTCGGATCTGCTTGCCCGTATCTCGATTTGAGTGTCTGGAGAGAGGGGCCGTCTCACAGTGGCCAATAATTCAGAATCTGCCATAAGAGTACATTGGTGTAATGCTCCAACAGCCAACACGACCTCAGCGGCTCTCATTGTCGGCCCTTAGCTAATGTACATGCTGGTGGGGTACTTGATCACATCCTGTGATTGATAAGAGCCTACGTCATCGCCGATCGCGTTCATAATTAAAGTTGGAAAGTGATGCACTGATATCAGACGACTGAGCGATCTGAGCGGCCGGATGTCCAAGTGTACTCAGCACTTCAGACCGGTTGACGAGCTGTATGAACGACATTGTATTGAAACGACGATCATGGGCAGTAGTCTGGCGATTTGGATTCGGACTGCTCTGCTTCTGATTGAAAACACCTCTTGGGAGACGCCCCCGGAACCGCGACTCACTGTGTGACGTCAGCCGCGGAGGCTCGAGCCGCACCTGGACAGTCGCGCTTTTTTTACTTGCGGACACGTCGCTGGCACACTTTTTATGACAGGGTAACGGCAGGGTAACGCGGCGCTTAACTATGTGCAAGCACCTAAGAACCTACAGACAGCAGGCCATGCATAATATGTATAGCCCTAACCTGACCCCCCACGCAGTAGTTGCGGTCGCTCACTGTGTCGCTTCCACGTCAAAACCAATAGAAATTAATATACCATCCGAACCGGCTGATTTGTCTGATTCCGATGCTACCACTTCTATGAATTTCACCAACCCAAATGTTTGGTGATGTTTTCAGGGTAAGCCGGACCCGGTCTTTTGGCACCAGGACACCGTGATGGCCGTGTTTGAAGCGGTTACCCTGGTCAATTGGGGGTGTATGTATAGGGGATAAGGAATGCTTGCTTCTTTTACAGTTTTCTAGGTATGCAAACCTCTGCTGGGCAGGATTCTGGCGGCTTATGCCCACAATCTTGATAGCACGTTCCATTCAGCCACGCATCTAAAGATCATTTGCACCCTGGGCTTTGCACGTCAGTTACAACTATTCTCTCACATCCCATTTTGCCCATTCAGATGCCGTGCAAGTTGATACTCATATAGGCTTCTAGGCATCAAGTTCGAACGTCTCGACAACCTCCATTACCTTCTCAGCATGGATGTCCACGCTAAACATCCCAACATAAATCTGGTATTCTCCTGCCTCCGCCACCCATCTGCCCTTTTCCTCATGCCAATAGCACACACTTTGTCTGTCAATCTTCATGACTGCCTTGTACCTCTCTCCGCTCTGCAGCTTGACTTTTGTTGGTGATCGGCAACCCGGTCGAGTTAACAACACTGGTCTTGAATTGGCTGACGCGACCACTGAGACCAGCTTGTCCAGGGACTCGTCGCGCGGCAGGTCCATATAGTCCCTATCACAACCTCAGTTTCCCATGCGGGTTGATGACCGACGAAAACAATTGCGATGTCTGAGCCCCGTGAAATGCAAGTAGCTTTTCCTCAAAATCGTCCTGATAGACGAAGCCGAAATGAAATCCGATGTTGTTCGGCAGGGTAAAATGCTTCAATGGAAATGTCTCGTCGCTATTTGGCTTCGACTCCAGCCGAATGAGATATTATTGACCGGCTACAAAATCATACCGATCTTGTTCCTCGCTATAAGGTCCGCTGTTGGGCGCATGTCCTCGAAAACTTTTTCGTCGTTTAATATAAACCGCTGGGTTTCCCATCGAATTGAAACTGATATAATGCTTGCGCTGGCTCTTGGACGAAATGTGCCTGTCACTGTTATGCGCTTAATGCCTGGAACGCCAACTGATTGATACCACAGCTTGTAGATCCTAGACGTCGTACATTGTTCCGGAGAATCAGACGAGAATACCCGCATAGTGTGGCCGGGTTGTTTTTCGTCATCATACTTCTGGAGGGGTGGAAAGATGCGCCATGTGCGAGCACCTTCTGCATATCTGAGCTCGACATCCCCCTTAAGAGCCTCCGGAAAAGCTTTAAATGGTGTGATTTTTCGTTGGCTGTTGACCGCAGCGGACCCTCCTCCATGTCCCAGGTACTCCTTAGCAAAGCCGAGCAACGCTATCGACTTCAGCTCATTTTCCTTCAATGGCAAGATGCCACTATTCTTAAGCAACACCATCCCGTCCGCACCTGCTTGACGGATAAGTTGGCGATGTTCAGGACGATCGATGCTAGACTCAGGAGGGATAATGGGTTCTGGAAACAACCGGCTCTGTCGAGAAGTTTCAAAACAGCCATGACACGATCATCCAATGTCTCCTCGTTGAGCTCGCCAACCTGCATAGGATGGGCAATCTTCGCCGGGTATAATAGCCTGGTCCTGGCATCTCAAGGTCGTGTCCTGCATTCAATGATGCTGAAGTCGAATGCACTGAACCCCAGTCGCTCATAATCAGTCCTTGAAAACCACCCCATTGCTCTCGCAGCAATCCTGTGAGGAGATGCTTGTTCTCATCAACGTACGACCCATTAAGCAGGTTATAGCTTGTCATGATAGCCCATGGATCTGCTGCCTTGACTGCAATCTCAAATGGCTTGAGATAAATCTCCCTTAGAGCTCTTTCGCTGACGTGCCTGTCGATCGTAAATCGATGGGTTTCTTGTTCGTTGGCGGCAAAATGTTTGACCGCGGCTCCTATACCTTTCGACTGTAGTCCTTCGATGTATTTGCTTGCCAGCTTGCCGGTTAAGAAAGGATCTTCTGAGAAAGATTCGAAATTCCGCCCACCGGTTGGGCGACGGTGAAGACAGACAGTTGGCCCTAGCCTAACATACTTAGTTGCAGTTCTTATGTGACACTGAAGAAGTGTACTTACAATAGTCGGACGCCATTGGTCGTTGCATCTTCGGCCATGCCTTTCCCGATGCGTACCGCGAGCTCTGAGTCCCAGCTAGCAGCAAGAGATACGCACGCAGCTGGCTTTCCATGGTCGAACGTTCCGCCGCGCGCTCCATTGGGCCCATCACTGAGCTTCATCTCTGGTATACACAGCCTTGGCACGGAGTGAGTAACCCATTGGCTTCCACCAGATAACAGCAGAGCCTTCTCTCTGATAGTCAACTGGGCAAGCAGAGACTTGAAGTCTGGAGTTTGGGGTAGAGCGAGCCCATCGTGACTAGCGGAGCAGAAACAAAGTGTATGGCAGTATTCTTGATCAATGCACAGAGACCTCAGATGCTATGCGAAAGACGTGACAAAGAGAACAACACAATGAGGGGACGGGTGGTTTTATATAGTACTGTCCTTTGTGCCAGAATTGCAACCACTGGCGCTTCTTGTTCCGCTGCAGTCCTGTCCGTCGGAACAATTCAGTATCCTCGTCGTGAGAACATTAATGCAGGCGTGAAATCACTAGCTCGCGCGGTCGTCCTTTCCGAGCTGCGTGCCTTCCAATATTTCTCAGTTCGATCCACTTCAGCTGTGAATTCGACTTCCACCTCTTATCCTCGGGCAATGACTTCTCTTCCTCAGCATGCTCTGCTTCCCTAAACTGACTTTCTCCTAGAGTGACGGCCGTGCGAAGAATGGCCGACCTATTTCTTACTAAGCGTGCGAAATCTTCTTCCCAAGAGTCAAGCAAAGTCTGTTGTTTGATGATCGCGGGGATAGATGACAAGATCGTTGAAGCGTTCGATAAAAAGTCCATGCTTCGGTCGTATTTAGTGTCCATGGCGGTACACTACAAAATATTCGTAGGGAGAAGTCTAGGTGTCTATAGAGCCTCCATTTAGTGAAGTATCACTAACCCAGTTATCCACAATAAATCTAGAGACTGACCTATAATGATCGCGGATCTTTTTATCCCGGTTACCAAAGTACGTTGAGGAATACACAGAGTATACTCTACTGTCTGTACACAAATTCCAAATTAAGAATTTTAGGTGATGTCCGGTTGGGAGTTTAATATTGATCAAAAAAAAAATTGGGGGTCTCTAGTTGAAAAATTGCTGGTCACTAAAGCTCTTGCGAGCGTAACTAGTAACGAGTGTAATTGATTGCTTTTTCAATGCTCTCCCATAAGGGGGACAACTGGTAGGTGTAGACACCCGCCCAACGCCCACAACACGAAATGCTTATTTCGTGCCCAAATGGAATACGTATATTACATACATTACAATGCCGGATATAGGCATTGGTTAGGTACCAGACAGCCCGAAAATGAGTGTCACTACCCACAAACAGTGAAAACTCGAGTAGTATCTGCACTAACGTGATCGGCAAGCGAGCGGACCACCCAAGCGAGCGGCTCACAAAATATCAACTCT
>NW_027118278.1:0-7098 GCF_038497915.1 Lipomyces doorenjongii | reverse complement strand
TAGAAAGGTTGTTTAACAGTGGACGCGATTTACTAGGCTTGCGGAGGAACTCGTTGAGTGCGGACACTATGAGACGTCTTGTGTTGCTGCGAGATATACAAATCTGAGGATGTTAGTACTATTTAAGACTTACGAATAATACGAATAATTACGAATAATGAATATTTATTCGTACGAATATTATATAAGCAGCCGAGAGCAATTTATTCGTATTCGACTTACGAATATTCGTAAAGTCGTTATTCGTGTGCACCCCTTAAAACAAGCTCCAAAGTTGTAGGCGCTAGTAGTGACGTGCAGCCGTAGCAAAAGAGATTGGACATAATTCCCGTACATGTGAACCGGTACAAAATAATTTCCACTGGCTATAATGTTATATAGTTTCGCGTTGGATTGCTATGAACGAGAGACTTAATGGAGAGGTGGGATTTGTGATACGCTCGCTTGCCTGATCCATACACTTGCCGATCACATTAAATAGAAACAACATGTACAGCTCCAATAGTCGCATAAAAAAGAGTCTCTCGTTTTTCAAAATTGATAGCGATCTAAATGAGCAAGGAAGCACAATTTCGATAAGAACTCTTAGTAGTCTGCAGACGGTATGTATTCCTCTTCGGGTGGGATAAGCTTAGTAATCAGAAAATATTGTGAGACCACAAAGCAGTGAGAACGCCAAGCTTTGATACCCCGCTTTGTTGTCACCATTCATCAGCGTCATCAAAGGTCTTATGTGAACGCATAAAGTTGAGTTGGATCCTCCAATGTGCAACAATCACTTGTCTCTCCCGCTCTTTAACGACTACCTACCAAGGTGAATCAAAATGCCTCTTACGGAAGATCCTTCAGTTCTTCAGGCCGCAACCAATTTGGTCGGAACACTAAAGTCGATATTCTCTACTCCTCCAGGTTTCCGGCCTGCACATGCCAAAGGAGTTCTCCTAACTGGTTCCTTCATCCCTTCTACCTCTGCGGGCACTCTGTCATCAGCCAAGCACTTCAACGATCCTTCTACACCTGTCACAGTGCGCTTCTCGAACTCGACAGGTATTCCGCAGATTCCAGACACTGATTCCAATGCAGACCCAAGGGGCTGTGCGATCCGATTTCATCTTGGTAACGACGACAAGGGCAAACGCGTACACACTGATATCATCTCTCACTCTACGCCATTCTTTCCTACAAAGACCGGAGAGGAATTTCTAGAGTTCCTACAATCGCTTACCAAGTCTGGCCCAGAAGTAGAACATCCGACTCCGGTGGAACAGTTCTTGGCCTCACATCCTAAGGCGCTGGCGTTTGTGCAGGCGCCTAAGCCGGCCCCTCTTAGCTTTGCGACCGAAGCGTATTTCGGCGTTAACGCGTTTAAACTCGTAGCTGCTGATGGAAGGGAGACGTTTGTGAGATACCGTGTTGTTCCCGTTCAAGGTGTCCAAACTCTGGATCAGGTGGAGTTAGCGAAGAAGAGCTCAGACTACCTCTATGAGGATATCGTGGAGAGAGTGCAAGGAAGTCGCGTTGTATTTAAGATCTTCGCGCAGGTTGCCGAGGAGGGAGATGTAACGGACGATGCTACAGATCATTGGCCTGAAGAGAGGCACTTGGAAGAGTTGGGGGAGGTGACATTAGACAAAGTAGTCCCTAACGGTGAGAGTGAAGGCGAACAAAAAGTCGTCATCTTCGATCCTATTCCTAGGGTCAACGGCGTCGAACCGTCAAATGATCCGCTTCTAGATACAAGAGCGGCCGTGTATCTTATCAGCGGCCGAGAAAGACGTTCCGCTTGATGATGCGCTGTCGCCGCAGGAAAAGGCGTTCCCTCGAATTTTAAACCTGAGGGTTTGTGGTGGAGGGGTCCTTTAGCACCAGCTTTGACAGCAAGGGAAGATTTGTGCTCAAGGACTTGCGTGCACCATAATTTAAAAATGCATGGCAGTTATGTGCTGGAATGGATGAAGTGTTTGTTAATCAGTGCTCATGAAATACAAACTGTTGTGGGTATCGAGGTCCAGGCCGAAAGATGTAAGCTGCGTTTCAGGGGGCTGGACCTGTCCGACCTGTCCGACCTGTCCGAAGGTGCCATAGTAATGAGCCGCACGGGAGAGCCAGTCCCGTTCTGTATATATAACAGGTGCTGCATGGGCCATGCAGCGGGAGGGTGAGAGGGTGAAAGTCTATATGTCTTATAGTAAAGCGCCGCATTACCCTGATTTACCCTGAGCGTTGCTGCATGGGGCTGCTGCACCATAGTTAAGCGGTGAGGGTGAATGAGGGTGAACCGGAATCCGGGCAGTTACACCAAATTGAACGTCGTAGCGGAGAAATTTCACTCTCTGTTTGTCACTTATGCGTCGTCCATTGAAGGGTTCAAGCATTGCCGTCCGTTGATCGCTCTCGAGAGAACGCATCTGAAGTCTAAATACCAAGGTAATCTGTTGATTGCTGTAGGTGTCGACGTATACAACCATTTTTTTCGCTTGCGTTCGAAGTCGTAAAGGCAGAGGATGGGAAAATTGGAGGTGGTTCTTGGAACACCTTGATGACTGCCTGGGAGATGTCTTTGCTTTCCATAAGCTGACATTGACTTCTAACAGACAGAAAGGTGAGTATTGATCGACAGAGTGGAAATATGACCGATATTTTCTATAAGTTCACACTAGCTAATAATTGCAAGGTTTGATTGATGCCGTTGAGCAAACCTTTCCAGAAAGCCAACCATGCTCATTGTCTTCGACACTTTTTTGAAAATTTCAAACGGTCGTCAAGAACATTGAAATTGCACGACTAATCTGGAAAGCCTCATCTAGACCGACAAAAGAGGAGATGTCCAAGGTCCTCGATGAAATGCCGCCGGAAGCATCCGAATAGGCTCCAGGCTCTATGTTGATATATTGCTTTCCTCTTAACTTGACTCTCACAACTATGTGGATGACGACGTTCCTACCATAACTTCCACTTCCACCGCGCTAGTCCATATCCTTACTTAGCTTGATTCGCCATCTCCATGTCCAATTGGATTTAGAGTTCAGATGGAATGTATTCTAAGTCTCTAGATAAACTGGCTGCAGAAAGACAGATGATTAATAGAAAGAAGAGTTCTTGCTTGTGCATAATAACTCATCGCCTCGGGAGGTGAAGGAACCTCTCCACCCTTACAATAAACTTATCTCACACATCACTCTGCAAGACTTAGTATAGCAAAGCAGAATGCTTAGTCGCTGGATACTGTGTATTGAGTGAAGCTGAATAGCTATCCTGGGCTAAGTCGTTTCCCATAGTGCAGAATACCTGGTTTTTGGTATACAGAAATAAGATTACATTTGGTGCTGACAAAGCTTAAGGGACTGTTGGCTTTGAAACACCAACTCCAGGTCACTGATTACAGCTCTTCAGGCTTTGTAATGCGTTCGTCTACGAATAGGTTCCCTTGCTTGTAATGTGCAGTGCATACTAGTGGTGAATTCTAATATGCAAGCATAAGGAGATGTCTGTATGTATAAAGTTTATGTGGCGGTGGAATTTGACAAGGCACATGAAGCATATTGAGGGCGACGGTGCACTTTGCACTATTGGCCATAGCTTAGGAGACTTGCGGCAGAATCTGACATTTCGCAATTCGGAGGGTAACTGAGTTTCAGCTCGCCGAGCTGATAATCCCTTGTACTGGCGCGTTTCCAGGCCTTTGCGTTTGGCTTCGCACGAAATTATGTCCGCAAAGTTGATGAACTTGTGCGGCTATACGTCCGATAGCTTATTCGTCCACCATTCAAAAACATCAGGAACCCTACATCCTACCTGCTAAATGGAATACTCATTCACGTTCGGTATCTACTGTTCCCTATACTTGCTTTGTAATCTACGAAGCTATCTTGGACCTGCGATATACTCAGTCCCTATTCCACCAAGTACTATAGGTACAATGTTTGCGGCTTGCGCTTTGATCTTGCTAATGATAGCTCAACGTGTGCTGTGTGAGATCATGACACTACAGACAGTTAACTATGTCTGGAAATACTACAGTGCCTATGACTGGGGGATCGTACGACATCAGTTGTCTATCCATTCATGCCCAGAAACGAGGGAGGAACTAGTAACTACGGACCTGAAAACCGCAACGTCAGAGAAACCCATGATACAGAGCACCATTGACGTGTACAGTTATTTGAATACCTAATCCTGAGTCTTACTTTTATCCGAAGTCAGTTAGACTTGAGATTTGACCGCGGCCGACTAAATGGTCCGGATAATGGCCACACTCAGCATCGCGAGATACAACTCTAACTCAATTCTGTTCGTGCCTATCTTACACAACTCTAACTCAATTCTGTTCGTGCCTATCTTACATTAGTCCGCGGCCCTTAATGCAGTTGTGACGCCATACGTGTATGTCGTCGACAATGGTTAAGCATGATTTACTAGCGTTCGGGATATCAGTAGTCCACGTTATTACATTTCTCGGCATCCAGATATTTTGATATTTTTAACCTGGTTTCTGAATCCGTATTTTAGTGCACTATCCAAGTATAACAATTACCTTCCTATTCAGGTTTGACAGCGTACTACAGCGATCGAAAATTGCTGTCAGAATTAAGTGTATGTCATTGTAACTTGGTTTCCTGTAAGGTATAGAGCCACGCTTAGTGGAAGCTGAGAGGCTTGAGGTATACTCTGCCGACTACATCCGACCTGGCTTCGCTAACACTAGTCCTTATTGAGACATATGTCAAGGAAAACGTTAAAAATTGCTGTGGTAGATTGCATTCGTTGCCATAGCTAAGAAAATACCCTGCTATTTTTAGTTATAGTAGTTGTTTAGGGCCAGGGAGTGATCAAAAGCTGCACGCGGCTCGATCTCTCGCACTGTTATAAAGTGCAGTCGTACTCACGTTAGATGTGCGTTAAAGAAACACCCAAAGGGACCACCATCCGATATGCATTACGTTATCTTGGCAGTTCTTTCTACGTTGGCATGCGTAAGAGCTTCTAGCAGCTTCGTCGAGCTATTGAGTTCAAATGGGACGCACGCAAACTTTACGATAAACGTTTCTGCCGTCGGTCTTTTTACTGGACTTAATGTGAGCGGCCTTTCGACAGATTTAGCTGTCAAATGGGTAAACGTTGAGTACCAATACTACATTTATGCAAACACCGCTATATTGGACCCCAAGAATGGTACAGATGGTTTCATAGCGAATTATACGGATTTGATATACCTAGGCGAGCTCTCGGACATTGACGAAGCTGATTACATGGCTACATTTACAGAGGTTGCTTCGCAAATTAGCATGCTCACGGGTACAAATGTCACGTACTCAAATTATACGATATCGAACGCATTACTGAGAAAGAGAGCTTCCGATACTGCAGCAGTAAGCATGCTATAGTATTTGGTGTATGAAGGTTTTTTCGGGGGGATTGCTAGTGGTTTGTCATCTTATGGTTACAAACAAGGCAAGCAATCCCAAGAAAGTTACTGCGCACACGAGGGCGGAATGAGATGTTGTGTATCGTGGTCGAGAGATGTATCTGTGACGGTACCGTTTTTCTCCACCTCCTATGAAGATTGTAAATGGCGATGCTATTCAAACTTCGACGGTACTAAACGAAGTTGTGAAATACACGGTGAGACATCGGGTTTACCACGCTCATCATACTCGGACGTGTGTTATAGTAACAGACCGACGGGTTGTACTTGAATTCGCAGTCTCTGGTAATGTGTTACTTACTTACCGCGGGAGCAAGGAGTTGCTCCACGTAAGGGAGTTGAGGAACTCCATACAAGCATTAACTATTAAAGTCTGGGAGTGGCTATTAGAAAGTTGAGGGAATAGAAAATGAGTGGGGGGCAGGGAATGGTGGTGATTAGGATTTATAATAGACATATTGTGTGGAATAAATGATAGCATACGATCGCAGCCTATAACGATTTCACACCCAAATCAATCAATCAATCGATCAATCAAAATCAATCCTATATATCAATCCAAATATATCAATCCTACAATCCTATACCTATATTGTACTGGGATTTTCTGGATGAGCGGTGGTTAGGCCGGGAAGCAGTAGAGGGGGGGGGGAATGCAGGGGTTAGGGCGCAAAGGAGGACAGGAATTTTTGTGGTTGACAACTTAGACAAAAAGACAATTTGCAGCACGGCCAGGCGTTTGTTTTCAGCACGGCATTGAAGCTGCAGTAGTTGGCACTCACCACACACCGCACACACTCTCCATATTACACGAACACTACAACGCACCACACACAAACTGGCGCATCTGTTGAACTCTTGCATATAATAATTACACCATATTTAGCCATTGCTTGTATTTATTGGTATATTATTCTCCGCAACTGTGAAGCGGAATTATTGGGCTATAAATGTCTAACGTAACCTGACGAGAACGTTTGGAGTTGGAGTGGTAAATAGTGTGCAAGATATAACAGTGGCCAGGTGCGGTTTGGACGTGCCATCATTAAGCTGCTAAGACGCAACCGCAACCGCAACCCTGCGCCAAGAAGTTCAAACCCCCCAACGCAACCATAAACCCGAAACCCCAAAACAGCAAACCTGTAGATATAACAGGCGGTGCATGGGGCTGCAGCGTGTAGGGGAGTAGGGGATTCCAGGGGTAAGACCATACAAATAGAGTGGTAGTTTACCCGGAAGTGCTGCATGGGCACGCTGCACCATAGTAAACAGTGTAGAGGAGTGTAGGGGACGGTAGGGTAAGAACTAAGCGGGTGCAGATTCACCCGCGGTTGGGGTTTCGAGCCGTCCTTAGCGCACCGCTATAACTTTCGACTTAACCTGGGGCGAGAAGCGCGAAGCCAGAAACATCACCAAAAATCGGCACATATGAAATTTAAAAAACAAATAGTCGACTGGAATGAGAAAAATCGGGCGAGCCGGTTGATACAATTATTATTGCTATTTCTATTGGTTCATGCATACATTAGTGGCGGTGAGAAGTTTGGCGGACAAAACATAATGGTGCACGGGCAGACTCTCGGCCACGACTGCCTGATATGGAAGCCATGGTGCCACCCGTATGCAATGGCCAGCGACCGACCGATAGTGACAGCCACTCGCGTAATAATAAT
>NW_027118277.1:0-7364 GCF_038497915.1 Lipomyces doorenjongii | reverse complement strand
TTTTCTGGATATGGATACGGATACGGATAACTATATGTTACCTGGATACGGATACGGATATGGATAACGAAAATTCTTATCCGTGCCGATCCCTATACAACCGACACGAGATGACTCCGCTGTGTATGGCTACAGCAAAAGGGCACGCTTCTGCTGTTGGTCTATTACTTCACTGTCGCAACGTTGACACAAACTGTCGATGCACGACGAGTAGGTACACTCCATTGATGATTGCTGCTAGAGAGAGTACGAAGCGATTGTGTCTATATTCTTGAATTCGAACAACCGAGTAGACGCGAACCTGCAGGGTCGAGACGGCGCCACCCCGTTGACGATGGTCGCTGACGGCGGTCACGAAGTAGTCGTGAAGCTTTTGTTTTATAAAGGTACTTACGCAGACTCTCCCGACAATTTCACCCATCGTCCTCCGAATAACCCTCTACCTCATCAACTTCACGTGTCCAGACCAGTGCTTGAGACACATCGGCGCCGCGATTGTCTTCTCTCCAAGGATACCTCTGTTAACGGCAATCTCTGTTCTCAACTGGTATGCTCCATAGTCCATCAACATAAACCCACATGAACATTACGTTAAGTAAACATGACCTTCCTTAACAGTCCAAGCGAAGTTTTTCGTGACAAGATCAAGTGAAGTGAAGTATTGAGTTGACTACAAGTTAACTTCACTGAATTGCAAGCGGAGCCAAGTTGCCTGAGCAAAGTCCAAGTGAAGTGGAACTAAAGTCGACTTGAGTGCACTCATGTCGACCTAGTCCTCAGGGTAGCCAGAACGGAAGTAAAGAATAAAATAAACCAACCTTCACAAAGTAAACAAATACATTCTAGTACATCAAGACCCAATTTCCTCGAACTTATTGATCCAAACCCTCCGTCAATCATTTCATAGTTAGACATATTCTGAATTGTCTTGCATAGAAATCCCTGCGGGCTAATACTGCCCATGCACTACGCCGTAAATGGCGTGAAAACGCGTGTTCTACCTTATTATTGTCCCCGCACTGGAAGACCTGGATGTCCATTCAACGGCTTAGCGTTTATGAAGCGGAAGATCGTTAGCCCGCAACCGTGAACTTTATTTGGGTGACATTTCGTTTGTACTAACTCTATTTGACATCGGTTGCTAGTGTCCTCACTGCATTAGCCAAATCGGGCTAGGAATTCTCCGGTTACTAGAGTTTGTCGATTGGCCAACCATTATTGTCCCCGCACTGGAGGACCCGGATTGAAGTTGCAGACTTTCGACGTCTCTGCATTCGTCCCACGACACCCAAGCACCAGTGTATAGAGTGGATTTTGAATTAGAAATGCTTTCTTCGCCAGATGCACTCCACGATCGTGCTTGTGATCAGTGCTTCTTGCGAAAGGTCAAGGTGAGGAGGGATTTGTTGTGACTATAATGAATTCGCTTCTGACGGATCAGTGCGGTCGGTCGTCACCGTGTCCGCGATGCAGTACCCTTTCGTTGGAGTGCTCCTACATCAGGTCTCGAAAAAAGAAAGGGCCGCCTGGAAAGTAATAATGATGTTCATTGCTGACGTATGATGGTTCTCTGACGTATTCACTTGTAGAAGAATTGGCATTATCCGGCTTAAGTCGTCCGATGTAGGTGAAGAAGTCACCAACTTCATAAGGACGCCCATAGGAGCTGAAATCAATGAAGAATCTCAGTCACTATTGGGTCGATCATCACCGCAGTTATCTTATCTATCGCCAAGTAACATGGATTCTCGATCAGTCACGGCGGGGACTGGCATGACAGCAAACCAAATGCTCCTTCAGTCTGATTTCCTCAATTCTCTTTTCGCAGATTTTCCAGCAAATTCAGGGTCAGCTCTATTCAGCGACGATGACCTGGCACAGAATGTTCCCAAATCGGTCAATGTCGATATCCGCACCATGGATTCATTGGTCAATTCGTACACCTGGCGAATGTCGAAATACTATCCAATAGTCGACGGCACGTCTCTATTAGCACGGTTGCGGGCCGGCGAGAACATACGAAACCTCGAGTTCGGTGCGCTTGTTCTCTCAATCTGCGCATTCGTATTACTTCAGCCGGCTTTCACGAGGGATAACGTCCTGCAGGATAAAACGACCTTACGGGAACGCACACGACTCGCACAGGCACTAATGGACGATGCGATCGCAATGCGCAATGTGGATCAATCGTTTGTGGAGAGGCCTACTGTCGATAGCATTCTTACTTCATTCTTCTTATTTGCGTGCTTTTTTAATCGGCAGTTACCGCATGCTGCGTGGTTACGGTTGCGAGAGGCCGTAACTTTAACGGAAATTATGGAAGCGCAGTTGCTTGACGACGAGACTGTTACGGTTGAGGAGCGAGAGAAAAGAGCAACCTTGTATAGGATATTAGCGGTAACTGAACAGTGAGTAGTTTTGAGGGCCAGTACTTAATACATATGCTAATAAGGCTAGTGCATATGCTGTTCAACGAAGATACGGGTTATCACGTAACTTACTATCTCGACTGCAGAGGTCTTCTGCATTTCATCAGAATCAGTTCAGTGCAACCTTTGGAGTGACAAAACTTGTCAGTCTGTTTAGCATAATTAGCGTTGACATCTTAGACTGTTGGAACGAGAAATGTGCTGCGGGTTCCGGTTGCTGTACAAAAATAACTGTGGAACGCGCGCTTGACATGCATCGCCTTATTTCAGAAGTCTACAATGACACGACCACTGGTGAAAATTTACTCAGTGAGGCTCAGATTGCCGACATTACGATTTCACAACGATGGTTGCATAATCGACTATGGAACGTTTGCCACTACCATGGCCTTCTACACGACGAAGAGCTTGCAGATAGCTGCTGGGAGATGGGTCTAACGTACGCAATTGATATCGCACGGGATACCATACGGATTAGTAAGGAGTTCACAATGGAAAATTTAGAGGTCCATGGGATTGGGATTATAGGGAAGTTGTATGATATTGCAAGCACAGCGATCATGTTGATGTCGAGTTACCCGTCATTGAGGAAGGCTAGAATTGAAGATTGTAAGCTAGTGCCATCCGACATGGAGGTCTTGAATCAGTTTATTGCATTATTAGCTACGTTCGGAGGTGGGCAGCATCCATATTTGGTGCCGTTAATGATGGCCATTGCCGGTTTACCACGGTTATGATAATTATTCTACGGGTTTACGGATTTTGGTTTGAATACATGAAAATATGCTAAATATGCATTTCTGTCCTTGCGCCGCTGCTGAGAATCCGGAGTGATTTGATTTCGTACTACCAAGCAATATGTTGCCTTGGTATCTCCCAAGGTCCGGCAAGACACGAAACAAAACACAGTCTCGCTAGTGGAGTGGATACTCATAAAAGCAGGAATGTCAGGCGATGAGTGTCTCGCGCTTGGATCCCAGAGTGTCTACATATATTGGCTCATATCGATGGCGACAGTGACGGCGGCAAAGTTCTGTCGTACTTCCGCCTGGCCTTTCTCCGCCGAAAGTTCACGGCTGTTACGTCACACTCACGCACCGACGACGAAGATCGAGTGTGGGAACAAATCATTGCGACATTGCTTAGCGTAACTTTTATTTTGATGATCTAGACTCTTTTAGCATATTTGTCTCCAATCTTCCCTTCCATGAGATGTAATAAGGCCATCTGGCGTCACTACAACGCTTAGTACTTAAAGCTATGGGCAGGCTTTATATGCAGAGTATGCGTGCCTTTGGTTCTCGGTCGGACGCCTGTACCTCGACGATATCATTATCGCTGCGGCCAACATACGATATTAAACTTCACAAAGGCTATCTTTGAAATGTCGGATTAACGGAGTTGACCTACTATTTTGGGTACACAGGTGATTAGAGACCCGGCCAGCGGTCAAATAACCTTAAGGCAACAGAAATATGTCGATGATCTACTAGAGAAATTCAACATGCTAACCCCGCGAGTACTCCGCAGAATGCAGGCATACATCTGTGTATGGACTTGAGTCGGCAGACTCAGGCCGAACGAGATGAAATGGTGAAGGTCCCATACCGCACTGCGGTTGGAAGTTTATTGTATGCAGCATTGCATACACGACCAGACATCGCCACGGCTGTTACTGACGTGTCGTGAGCCAGTTCTAGACGTTGGACTGCAGTGAAACACATATTCAGATATCTCAAGGGCACGTCCGATGTTGGTCTGTTCTACGAAGAGACCCTAGTGTGCTGCACTTTATACTGGAAGAGTACAGTGAGCCAATTGGGGCGGAGACTGTGATAGTCAAAGGTCGACTGCAGGATATCTCTAAAGAGACAAACGATCACATGGCACTCAACAAGACAGAAGTCGGTAGCGTGGTCTACGGCGGAGGGCGAATACATGGCCTTGAGTGCAGCGCCCAAGGAGGCTATCTACCTCCGCCAGTTGCTAAAAGACCTGAATTGAGCGCAATTAGGCGCAACGATTATCTAAGAGCTATATCCTATGGCCACTAACCCCGCGTTTCATGCTAGATCAAAGCGTATTGTAAATATCACTTTGTGCGGGAGCGAATCGAGAATAAGAAATCTCGTTGGTATACTTGGGAACAGATGATATGCTCGCGGATGTATTCACTAAGGGTTATCCGTTAAGTTTGAACGTCTCAGACGGGGTTTGCAGATGCATGAACCAATAAAAGTATGGAGTTGTTGAAACCTTACGCGTCAACAAAACGCGTGAGAACATCGCGTAGTTGTAAACAAACAGGGCAAGGGGCGTTGACTAAAGCAATCATTCAGGGCAAGGGTTCCTGTCATGACCGAAATAAGGTAGGATGTGATTATGAACGGGAAAACTTTGTGAAGCGATCGGGAGGCGCCCGGTGACGGCGTGGGGGGCTGAATAATATGGGGGGGGGGCACAACCGCGGAAACTCAGCTTAACCGACAAAATTGTGATTGGACCGCCACAGGACTGCCTGTTCGGGGAAGAATCAAGGGTCCGTGCGTTTCGGGAACGTGCGAACTCTCTTTTACGAAGCTGCCACCTCCCCCCAGTTATGTCACGCTTGCCGACCGCATAACTGCATAGCAAATATTCTTTCCTGGTGCTGCTCAGGCGAATCCGTCTGTTGACCCATAATAAAACGTCATCGCTTGTAGGCACCCAGAACTAGAGCTTAACTCTCTCTTTTCTCTCTCTCGACCGAGTCCCCAAACCCATCGCTTAATAAAACGAAAAAAAAGCATACTCCCGAACTTCAGCATGGCGGTCAAACCAATTTAATATTCTTTATTCTCCAAGGATTTGATATCCGAAATCTGCAGCTATTTCAGCTCTTGCTCTACGCGCGGGCCGTCTGCCATCCCTTCCCCGGCCAAAATGGTCCGTCTGCTCAATGTGTACACCATCTCCGGTTTCGCTTCACTAGCTGGCGTGATGTACGGGTTTGATGTTGCTTCCATGTCCGGCGTCGTGGGTACCCAAGAGTACAAATCATTCTACGGCAACCCTCTCGGAGTGCGCCAAGGTGGAATAACGGGTGCTATTGCTGCCGGCTCGCTCATCGGCGCGTTGTCCTCCTCTGTTCTTGGTGATCGGTACGCAGATGTGCAGTTGTAATACATATTGACGAATATCTGTGATTGACGCCTTCAGGCTGTCGCGAAAGGTCGCCATACAGTTTGGCACTATCCTGTGGTGCATCGGTGCAAGGTGGGCGCTTGACATATTGGTATCTAATCAGAGACTAACTATCTGCAGTCTGCAATCCTCGTCCACCGGCATACCAATGCTTGTCATTGGTCGTGTTATTTCTGGCGTCTGTATTGGCCTGACATCTTCCCTCGTACCGATATACCAGTCCGAAATTGCCCCCCGCAAGATCCGCGGTCGAGTAGTCTCTCTACAGCATTTCGCCATCGCTTGGGGCATCTTGATCATGTATTTCGTGCAGTACGGGTGTTCGTTCCTGCACTCGGAAGCCGTGTTCAGGTTACCATGGGCACTGCAGACTATACCGGCTGTTTTGTTGTTTATCGGACTCTTTTGGCTACCCCGATCGCCTAGATGGCTTGCTTCTAAAGACCGCTGGGACGAGGTACTGCAGGTACTTGCTTTCCTGCGCACGCCAAACTGTGACATCAATGATCCTCTGGTACTGGCTGAATACAAGGAAATTGAGGAACAGATTCGGGTTGAACGCGATGAGGAGTCGAATAGCTACCGCGAACTGTTTGGGAAGAAAATTCGCAAGCGCTTGTTTCTTGGTATGGCTGTTCAATGCTGGTCACAACTGAGCGGAGTCAACGTGCTCTTGTACTTCATAGTCTACATTCTCCAATCTGCCAGCATCTCCAATGAGCTCTTTTTCTCCTCTATTCAGTACATTATTTTTGTCGTCGCCACTATTCCGACGATTTTGTGGACTGATCAATGGGGTCGTCGGTCCTCCCTGCTCGTTGGCTCGCTCAGCGTGGGATTTTGGATGTATCTAATCGGTGGCATATTCGCACGCTACGGTGAGCCAAACCCAGTATCAGACCAACCATATACTTGGGTAATAATTGGCCGTCCTGCTGCAAGCCACACCATCCAGGCAAGCGTGTACCTGGCTTCGGCTTCATTCGCTATGTCCTGGGGCCCTATCGAGTGGATTTACCCTCCCGAAATTATTCCGCTGCGCATCCGAGCCAAGGCCGTCTCTTTTTCGACAGCAACTAACTGGATCACCAACTTCGTACTCGCTCTCGCCATACCGCCACTCTTGCGCACCATCCGGTGGAGGGTATTCATCATTTTTGGGTCCTTTAACGTATTTGCTTTCATTCACGTCTGGTTGCAAGTACGAGAGACGAAGCAATGCACGTTAGAGGAAATGGATGAGATATTCGAGCATGGAGAACCGGTCTGGCGGTCCTTCACCGGTGCACGCTACTCAGGCCGTCTCGAGGCGCTGGCCAAAGAAATCGAACGAAACAAACTTCATATGAACCGCCCTGTCCAGATCGGCGTGTACGACCATGTCGAACGAAACGGCATTGCAATGTAACAACAATATTGCCTGTCGCAACTGTTTGGATATTTTTATTCTTACACTATATTTTATTCCGGGACGATATTTTATTCTGGGGGAGTTTTTGGGTTGGTAATTGGGTATGCATCGTTGATTTGGAAAAAAAGTTTAGTTAAGTGTAGTATAGATCTGAACTTTTGGATGTATTGATAAATAAAAGTTTTGAAGATAACCGACTGAGGACACTCATTGTTAGACTAGGGTCATGCAACTCGAGGAAAACCGGAGAAGGAAGCGAGCCTCAACGCGCGCCACAACAATTACCAAGTAAAAGTGTGACGGCTCTCAAAGTGCCGGTGGATTGCAGTATGGACCATCTA
>NW_027118276.1:0-7464 GCF_038497915.1 Lipomyces doorenjongii | reverse complement strand
GCAGCCGACATTTTATTCGTTGCGAATAAAAGTTTATTCTGCGAATTGCGAATGCGAATGCGAATAGAGAAAATTGTATTCGTGTCCAGCCCTAATGATTAAGTGGTAATATTCATTTGGTAATTCTAGTGGAGCTATTTTCGACTACTTCCAATGCTCCGAAATGTTCCTTGCCGATCTTCGATTCCAGCATTCCCAGGCTAAGCGCCGTATCGTAATCCGTGCCGACACCGTGACCGACGTCGTGCTCGATACCTCAGTCGTAGACCTAGCGAATTTTTTGAGCTGCCCAATTTAAAGCGCTTCCGGCAGGAACTTGCCGCTGAGACGACGGGCCAATATCCCCTAGTCGATCTCGCACCCGACTACAATCGGCGAGAGTTCGTAGGCGATCCAGCAACTATTACCGAATAAATGCACGAAAGATAATCAAACTTATTAGGTGTCTAGTCCATGGCAGGGATGACATGTCGAACTCAAGGATCCAACGCTGAGATCTGAAAGACATTAGCGGGTTGGACATCGTCTAACCCATACGAGATCCTGCTTGTGAGAGACAACCCGGAAATTCGTCACAAGCAGCTGCAAAGCCGCATGGTCGGGTTTCCTTTCGTAGCTCTAGTCCAGGGTTCATGGCAGTCGAGCAAGGTCTCGAAGCGCATACTCAACATGGCAAGGACAATGATTCAGCAATGTCACTGCGCGAGAAATATCATTAGAGACTCCATTAGATGAACACTCAGCTTCTATTCATCCAGAGAAGAGCGTAGACGATTTCGACATTGAATATGACGGACACGATGATCTGGAAGCCGCACCAAACATTGAAGTCGATTGCGAGGTGAAACTAGACACATACGATGACCCGGAGAACCGACAGAACAGAAATCGAAGGTGGTTCATTGTCTGTCTACTGGTACCTTCTGCGTGTGAGATATCTGCGAAGTTTCTAGTCTAGGACGAAAACTAACGAGAAAATATAGGACAATACCTCTTCAAGTTTACACAACTATGTATCAGCAGCTGATGGATGAATTTTATTGTTCAGAATTGGTGGCGACGTTGGGATTAACATCATTCGTTTGTGGCCTTGTTTGGGGCCTGCGTTGCCAGTACCATTATCTACAGTAGGCATTTCGTATTTCTGGTTTTGGTTCTCGAGTTTACAAGATATGCTCCTAGTCATATGGTCGCCGTCCAAATATCTATGTTCCCTGGATCTCTCATCTATATTGACTCTCTGCTTTTCCTACTTCGACATACTACATTGCCGATGGCTTATGAAACTGCCATACGCTTCTATCTCCATCTGCTGCCTGCTGATATGTCGCTTTCTCTCGACCTCTACACCGAACCATTTACGTGATGGCCAGCTCCCAGATGTAGAACAGGTAAAATGCATTTGCGCATTTTCTCAAATTCGCCATGTTGACAGGGGTAGTATTCGAAGTCCCGGTACAGTATAACCTTATGGCCAACACAAGTCCCCGCGTCTGAGATTGTTTTGCTCCGATTCCACAACCAAGTGATCGGGATTGAAGCACTTGCCATTATGGCAGAGGTGCGAGAAATCAAAGCTGGTAGTACCGAGAGTCGTCTTGAGTTCCGCACCGCGACGATTGGCCATAAGAGCCAGCTGGTGCAAGAAAAGTTCGCCGCGTTGTTTCCTTTAGATGGACCCGACAGTAGCCGTGTTTAATCTCGTTTCGAATTCGACTCCCAGCATCCAAGGTCCGTCGTGACAGCGCGATATCTATTGACGAGCGGCTGAGCCATCGCGGGCGTAATATGCACCAGCATCATTGTTACTTGTCGCTGTATCTACTAGATCTGGTGCCGGAGTTTCTTCGGTTGATGCTTGGGCCTCACTGTTCGTGCAGGTGCTGGACAGGGAGGATGGAATAGCGCATCTTTTCAACGCTACCGTGGACACAAGGGTGATAACTGAAGCTAGCGCCTAGTAAGGTCTTATGCCCATTGCAAGCCTGGCGTCTCCTATTGGCTTGTCTCGAGTCAACAACCAAATGTTCTGGATTGAAGTCATTTCCGGTTGTGACAACGGTGCGAGACATCATAGATGTAACCGTGCAGATTCGCTCTGAGTTCATCATGTCGACCATTCGCGAATGAGAGCCATATGGTGCAGACCAAGACAAGGATATAGCCTCGATGATGGTGTTTCTTTTCCGACTCCCTGATGTGACTTATCGAACTCGTTCGCCATCGGGGGCGTAACGTTGTCCAGTTTATTAGCTCATTTTGGCGACTGTAATATACAACGAGTGCTATAGATCGGCAGCAAGAAGATTAGACTTAAAAAGAAACCCTCACCGGCTTGAGAAGGAGAAGTGGCATTTTTAACAGGCCAGGAGTTGAGTAACAAGCGCAAGTGACTACCAAAACAATTGGCTCTGCGTGCTTGCGCTTGTTTGTACCTGGTGCCTGAGGTTGCACAAAGTCGCTTCTGGCGGGGAACTGTGTTTATTTTGAGACCAACCAACGACGAGTCTCAGCAGGGAAGTGATGAATGATCTGCCCAGGAACTTATCGCACCGCATACAACAATTGCGGCCCTTCTCAATAAAACATTTGATTAATGCACTTGCTAGGCAGGAGTGCCTAATCGCACCTACGATTATACGTTGCAAAAAGGTCATACAGACGGTGTAGATTTCGGGTTAGGGCAAAGACGTCCATTGGGCTTATTGAGTCGGTATGAGCCCATAGTTAGATAGTGAATAATAAGTTGATTGTGTGGCTTCTAACAAAGGTATTCGTATTCGATACGGAATTATTCGTAGCTCCGCCAAAAACTTTACTAGTCGCGCAATCTCGCGATGAATATCCCCGTACGGCGCAGCCTGCCAGAGACTATCCAGCAATACCGGTGTCTAACGTCGCGGTCGAGAGACCCCTTCAATAGTGGGAGGAATACGCCAGGTGCCAGGCGCAAAACGCTGCGCCTTGAGACGTTCAGGCGTCTCGAATTGCGGCGAGACCATGCGGTACGGATAAGGGTTCAAGATTTACAAATAATCTCATTCTGCTGGTAGCATCTAGTTCATGCACTTGCAGACACTTTACAAAGTGTAATTTGTTTGTTTCGGGTGGCCATAAGTGATCTATATAAAGCCTGACGCGACAAACCTGTCTCTCTATCCAATGACCAAGGTGTTTCATCTCAAATCGATCGACAAGTGACACCAGGACTGCTCCCTACAAGCAAAGGCACGAAAGATTACGACTTAGCATGTCGACTGTTAGCCCGAATACGTTTCCCATATTTGTAAAATATGTAGCTTCGATGATGTCAGTCAGCAAACAGACACAATTGAAAACTCATTCAAACCTACGGGAACGGCATCATCAAGAGTGAGAGGAACGCAAGCAGCGACGACGCCCACTGATAGCCAAGCCTTTCATACACTTTCAGAAGATTAGTCTCTTAGTATCATGCACGACATGGGTCCTAACTGACTTTGGTTACCAAAAAGTGGGAACGATGCGCCAAAGCAGCTCCTGACTAGGCTATTCGCAGCTAGAGCGCTTGCCGCATATGTGGGATAGGCATCGACCAGGAAGGTGAAGATGCCGCTGAACAAGAGTACCTCACTAGCAACCGAGTTAATAATCGCTTACAACAAACATTGTCAAGTATATCTCCTACCCCAGACCGAAGATTCCGCTTCCGATTATGGGTACGATCCAGTGGACGGATTTGTAGCTCGTCCATCCGAAAAAGAAGAGTCCCACAGGAACTAGCACCGATCCCACGATGGCAGGTGGGAGTCGAAATTCCGGCTCTGACCCACCAGGTTCGCCGCCTTGAGCTTCTCGCTGACGTACTAAATTCTGGTAGTTTCGAGAAAATATCGGATCAAGCGCTATTGCTACAATCATTCCAACAAAGATACCTAAGAATGTGAGACCGACTTGCCAGAGTTGAAATTGGTGTGATCCGACAAACACGACGCCGAAAGCGCCAAAGAAGAGATACAAAATGCCCATTAGCAATGCGGAGAACAGACAGAGATTGAGAACCATGTGCTCGTAGTACAAAAGTTTTAACGGACGGGTACAGGACATTAGCACACTATCGAGGACAGAATGGGTTATCTTTTCAAGCGGCGCCTGGAACCTGTGATTACCAGTCTCCTTTCGTAAGCGTACTGCCTTATCCCGCAGGAGCACTGGGTGATAGGTTTCGGGGACGAAAAAGATAAAGCAGATCAACAGAGTCCCGGTCCATATCATCAACGTATAGAATGTCCATCTCCTGCTCTAAAGTAAGCTCATTTCATATGAGACTGTAGCTCACGCCGTCTTACCAGTTGGCAAATTGATTGATAAATCCACCAATGGCCGGGCCGAGGGCGGGGCCAAGGAACGGACTTGCGCTATATACCATCATTGGGGCTTGAAGTTCATTTCTCGCGAACAAGTCCCTAACTGTTCCACCGGCGACACTGAGGAAGGCGCTGCCGGCGAGTCCGTTGAAAAATCTAGCAATAATCATGGTCTGGATATTTCGTGCTACAGCACTAGGGATAAGCCAGATTAAGAAAAAAACCAGGGAACATAGATATATTGGACGGCGACCATAGAACTAAGAGCATATTTTGTGAACTCGAGAACCAATACCAGAATGACTTATTGCCTACTTCAGATAACGGTGCTAAAAGCGCAGGTCCCAAACCAAGACCACACACGAATGAGGTTAATCCCAGCGTCGCAACCGTTTCGGAAATGTGAAATTCCTTCGTGATCTGATCATACGTAGTTGTGTAAACTGAAGACGTATATGTCCTGTATTTCCACGTTAGTTTACACTCTAGCAAAGAAAATTCGTGAAATTATCTTACACGCAGAAGGTACCAATAGACACTACACAAATAATGAACCATCTATGAAGTTTGCTTTTGTTCTGTGGGTTTGCTGGGTCGTTGTGGTCATCCCATCTAACCTCGAAGTCCTCCTCTGAATCATTGCACTCTGTGGGATCGTCTAATGGACTCTCTAATGATATTTTCTCGGGCGATGATGCTTCTGAATTGTCCACGCGATGTTGAGCTTCGAGATCCTGCCCAACTGCCATGTTGACTCTGAACTACTGTTACGAAGAAAACCAGGGCGTGTGACTTCACAGTGCTTGTGCCGGATTTGCTGATATATAGGTACATTCTTGCTTCATTCTATGACCCGATTCATCGAGGACGGATATACGGGAAATAGGAGTTACAAATCGGATTGAATCGTGTCCGACATCAGAATTTCTAAGCGCCGACATAGCGGAAATCTATTTCCGGCGGAAGAATTTCTAAGCATGGGTAGATAGGTAACTCTATCAGAAACCGGCAATGACTGGCAGACAATTTTGCCATAAAACTAACAACAGTAAAATCGCTTGTTGTCTCGGTACTTTGAGTTTTGAAGTCTGCCTCATCTGGCAATCTCTGCGTGACCAATCATCATTATCTGCGGCGCTCAGGGGTAACCTTGGCCTGTCACACTGGAACAACTTCACGAGAAGTAAGCTACGGGGTACAGGGTTTCGGACTTGCTGCGAATACGAAGTAAATATCTGTGCAGACTGAAAAAGTGAGCTTTCGTTGAAGAAGAATACAGTCCATTATTACTTAAAATGGACCAAGACCGCTGCAATTCATCGAATATCGATATATGCCGCTAACCTCCCCCCCCCCCTTCCCCCCCAAAGTGTACCAACTTTTTCCTAGCTTATGTGCACATTTCAAGGTTCGCGCGCTCCACCGAAATGAATATTTCTCAGATATGATATGTATGGCAATAGACATTACAACATACTACAATAGTGTCAGACGGCTATTGCCTGACCTACAGCATTTCTTAGGCATCTTATCGAGCCGTTACGAATAATTGGTATTTGTTGATATATTTAACCTTTTTTTCATATTCTTAAGTGTGCAAGCAAGCGCCAGAGTCTCAGCTAGAGCGACAAACCTCGTTGAGTCAAGTTGGCCACTATTTCTTACTCCAGACTCCGAAATATCTCCCAACTTACTGCTAGTTGCTTCCAACCTCCTATTCCGGAAGAATGTCGCTAGCTAGAAGGCTGGTCACTGTAGGCGGTTTTCTGGAAGGCTAGTACTGACTTTCTTTTCTGTTAGCATTGGATTATACTCAATATATCAGCACATTTTCGCCATAAGTGAACGAAATCCTCTTACAGGTTACGCTTTTGACTTCAGGCAACAACCTGCAAACACAGGCTCAACTACCCTGTGTAAATAACGTAGCAAAGCAAATCAAGCCTTGGCCTAACCAAATCTGATCAAATCCTCCAGTGGCTTTTACAGGACCAGATGGTCCCCAACGTCCAACGCCTTTTCGTCGACATCAAAGCTTGTGTAGTCCCCGCAGACCTTCCCTCCGTCTGGGCCTCTGCGTCGCGGCGGGCAATGGCGCCTACGAACATATTTACTTCAGGGAGTCTAAAAATCATGAACAAAACCACCTTGGTACGGCACTTTTGGCAACTCCAAAAAGCTTCCGGGCCGCAAACAACTATCACAACCACATCTGAGAAGAAATAGTCAAGACTAAAATCGGTGCCTAAAATCACGTGATATAGCTTAAATATATAAACATTTCCCATTAGTTAGTCGGGCCGACAACTGATGTCTCCTCGGAACCTTCTACCAGCTCTAAATTCTTTTTATAGAATTGCATAGGAACTATCTTTCATACTTAAATGGAACCAGATGGTATCGTCAAAATTATGTCGCCGTCAACCGGCTACGATAATGAACTTTTATCAGACGATCAGCAGTCAAGGAGTCAACTCCTGACCCATCATGTAACAGTCGAAGAGAACTCTATCCTTTCATTGAAATTAGTGACATCGAAGTTTACCTTCGGATTCTGTCTCGCAGTCGACTCCGCAAACTGATGCTGATGGTCATAGTATGTGACTATTCTAACGACTCGCGTCTAGCAATATGACAAACAATATGACAAACCGTTTTCTGCGAAAGCATTCAATCGGGGCCCTGATGCTTCACCATCCCAGCGTGAACAACAAACATAGAGCGACCCTTCCTGGTGTTTTGGGGCGGCAAAAGAGAGAATATCAGATGCACCAGCACAGGGTGTATGGAATGGATGGATGGATGAAAATGACTCTGTGTGCATCTATTTCCATCCATTCCATCAAGCTTGCTGTTACGTGATCCATCCATCCACTTAAACTGCCCGTGGAATAGGTGGATGGATGGACACAATACTCGGGCTAGGGATTTAGATACAGGGGCTGCCCTGGGCTGCATTTACGGCTTCAGAAGAACGCGTAATTTTTGTGCTCGCATTTAGCTACCTCAGAAAGAATTTACATTAGAGATCGGCACGGATACACGGATATGGATATATCCATGGATATCCGTCGTGGATATGGATATGGATAGAGATATGTGGATATGGATACGGATA
>NW_027118275.1:0-7552 GCF_038497915.1 Lipomyces doorenjongii | reverse complement strand
GTATTGCGAGACAAGAGTATAAAATTGGATAAAACTAATGGTTACTATACAGGATGCAGCAGCAGTCAATGCGACTTGTTTTTGGTGTTGACGACGAGTGCCAGGCATTGTGAACTAGGGCCAGATGGCAGATATTATTTGTCGATGCGCGTTAGTTTTGTTGACATCTTGCCTAGTCAACAGCCCCAGAGAGTTTAACCTTAAACCTTAATCAAACGTTACGGAAGTTTGAAGCTGCAAAATTTCTGTTTTAGAATCGCCGTAAGAAATAAGTTAGGGCTAGGGTTAATTCTTTGGGATAATATTCTGTTACGGAACTTTAAAGGAACTTGGTGGCAAAATATCTCTAATAGATATCGCAATAAAACGTATATCATCCTACTCGCCCGAATTTTCTCATTCCAGTCGGCTATTATTTTTTTAAATTTTATATTGGTCGATTTTTGGTGTTGTTTTTGCCTTCGGGCTTCTGGCCCCAGAACAAGGGCCGTCATTATTTAGACAACAGGCGGAAAGATAGTAATGTGTCCGGAGTTCTATTTGAGCGCGGAGTAGGAACGGTGGTCCCGAAGTAAAAGTTGTCGACAAACTCTGATGCGGGGTAATCTCTCCCAACGCGGAGTCACAAACTAACCCGGCATTCCCAATATTGTTCTTGTCCCACTATTTCGCACAACAGATAGTTAACCATGGTGCTGGAGACTTTGCAACTCGTGGCCAATGCGGAGATTGTCTCCGGCTTCCGCTCTGTCGTTGACCAGGAATTGTATAGGATCGATGCTCAGAGGTGCGGAGCAAACACCACTGTCAGCATTTACTCGCCATGTATACCAACCACCCTTTCAATACAAAAGGACGATCGATTCCTCTCTCCTCTCACCACAGTCTCCTGCTAGACAGTTATTCTATTATCCGTCCACAGTCGATCTTTGGTATGTACTGCTTTCCACTTGCTGTCCCATTCCAAGCTAACGATTGTCACAGCTGATTCTCCTTTCGATCCATATCATGAGCCAAAATTCTATCAGCCTCGGCGGGGACTTGATGAGCCGCGCTGCACAGCATAAAGTTGTTCGTACCGCTCGAGTCTCTAGTTGGGATCAAAAGGGACTGAACGAGGACGCGTTTGTCGTCATGCCTGGAGAGACAGCAGTTTTGGCCGATCTCGAAGGTCCTGGTATTATCACCCATCTATGGTTCGTGCAGACTTGTCGCCGCATCGTCGGACCGGGTCTCATTCCTTATTCCAAGTCCGGGGTAGCCATGATGGAGATCCACAATGCGCTTGGTCTCAACTACGAGGTCAACGACCCCGATTACTATAGGAAGGTATGTAACGCGCGGCATGTTGTGAAATTGTAGAAGTTGCTGATCTTGGTAGGTCTTGATTAAGATGTACTGGGACGATCAGGACGAGCCTAGCGTTCTCGCCCCGATCGGCGACTTTTTCTGTGTGGGCCATTCAATGGCAGCTAACATGCAATCAATGCCTTTCACGGTCTCGGTCAAGCCATCGGAAGAGAAAAAATTTGGCGGCGCGTCCGCGCTCAACTGTTACCTGCCCATGCCTTTCAACAGGCGTGCTCGCATTGAAATCGAGAATCAGAACGACGCTGCCTACTTTCAATATTTTTATATTGACTACGAGCTCTTGCCAGAACCACTGAGCACAGACACCTTGTACTTCCACGCCCATTGGCGTCGCGAGAATCCAACCAATGGATGGGCACCACCTGAGATCCAGACCAATTCTCTAGAGACTCAGGTGCCGAATCTAGACGGCAAGAGCAATTACGTTATCCTTGAGACAGAAGGTGCAGGCAGTTACATTGGGTGCAACCACTCGGTCGCTCATTTCCAAGGTACCTGGTGGGGTGAAGGGGATGACATGATTTTTATTGACGATGACACTTGGCCACCTAGCATGCACGGCACTGGTGGCGAAGATTATTTCAGTCACGGCTGGGGTATGCAGAAGAATCAGTTTCCCTTCTGCGGCACCATCGTCCACGAAGAAGATGTGCCAAACTATCAGGTGAGCTACCGGTGGCATCTGCCAGATCCAGTTCGATTCAACAAGAAGATAAAAGTAACTATGGAATCTGGCCACGCCAACCACCTTCGCGACGACTGGTCCACTACCGCGTATTGGTACCAGACTTTGCCAGGCCCCAAGTTGGACATCTTGCCAGTTGAGCAGCGTCTACCCAGGAGGTCGGAGTTCCCTCCTGCTGATAACGTGCCCCGCCCTGACATGTCTTCGATGAGCGTGGTCCACAAGGCAAAAGTCGCTGCACAAATGGCTAGGATGGAGGCATTTGTGAAGGATCGCGATGAGTGGCTTGAGCGCCGCGCCAATGATTCTCGTGGTCGCGCCCGCAATAACGTCACGCTTGCTCAGGATATTAGACGACGATTTCTGGCTAGTCTTGAATAGATCTTTATAACAGGATTATAGATGAGCAAGTTGTATGAAATGATATATATCCTTACTTGTATGTCGCTGAACAGTTAACGGATCTCGCTCAGTTTTCCTTTCATTGGAGCGAGAGGAAGTCAGAATGACGTGTGCTCCATCTGCCTTTGCCTTGCAATGTCGCAAATAAATATAATAACCGCTACAATTAAATGTATCATTTCTTAACTGTATTGGAGCCTGTTTCTGCACATCCTGGTGTTGGCTTTGAGTGCATAGGCCACGGAGACATCATTCTCGAGCGCAACGGATTCTGAGAGAGTTATTCGCGACTTCAGAGATTTGGCTGTGGGGTCAAATATATTGACTATTCTGTCACTCCAGAAAAGACGACACAACTTCTAGAAGCACCTAAAAATCTGAAAATAGGAGCTCGTTGGAAAGCACCAGCTAAACTTAAGAATTCTCCTAAAAAATTTCCTGATAAAGGAATAGCTATATCAGGTAAAGAAAAACTTAAAAAAACCATAGGTAATGGCATAACAAGTCTACATTCCCGAAGTTCTAGTCAAGGTCATAAGAAAGTGTCTCTCTGTTCTCGGACTTTGCCTCTAGTAATTTAGTTACCAGTAAGCGCCAGTCATTTATCACAAGATCTATCAACATACTTGCATTGTGCTGCCATTTTTACAACTCTTTACGGGTTACCGCCACTGCCGACAACCATTTGTTGAAGTTCCTGAAATGTCTCGCAACAAACCAAAGTGCGGCAAGACCCACATTTCTGACAGTACTGCGATCCTCTTAGAGGAACTTCAGACACTTCCATTATTGCGATAAGTCAGAAAGCACAAGATAGGATTACTTGTAGTGTCCGGGAAAATATGATTGAAGGAATCTTGAATCTGGTAAACAAAGCCGCGGGAACAAACATCTGTACAAGGCGTAAACAATCAGGGCAAGGAAACTTTAGGAATGTAACTTCCAAAAGGGTTCCCACTAGACCAATCATGGAATAAAAACAAACCTACTTCAGTTACACAAACAAAACTCATGGGAGGATAGCTGGGGTAAGGGTTCTGCTTTTTTGTAGATTCTTGGGGCCTTTACCAACCATTCCTCTTTGGGACTGGCGTAGAGTAGACTTTTCGACACATCGCTCGAAGGGTATCTCGACCTTGTCACCGCCACAACAGCCAGAAACTAGTGGCTGTGCACCGCCGCGTTGTTCATATCGGAGTTACCACTATTGCTGTTATGCAAATGCGCCAAAAAGCCATACAACACCAGAAAGCTTCCGATGACAAAGGGCAGCAAAAGTGACAATGGCCTCACCCGTCAAAAGGAAGCAGGAAGCATGCTTTGTGACTGTCATTGGATGGTGCGCTTCAAGGAGGAGCTCAATGAGTCGTGGGCTGTGAAGATATCAATCCGTTAGCTTATCCGGAGGACCGACCCTTGACTGTTGAGTCCAGAGAAACAATGCTCGACCTTGTTCGGCATTCGTCCACATCTTTTAGCACAGTTGCATCAGTAAATACAACATACGGACTGTCCTTGCTGAGCAGGGACGTGTTTAATCGAACGTATGACTATACCCGGGGAAAAGGGACTTCAACTGCAAAATTCATTGAGAAATTACGGGACGAAGGTTACATATACCGCGTTAAAGTGGTTGTGGACAATACTCTCGAGGGTTTGTTCTTTTGCAAGCCTGATGATGTTCACAAGGCACGTGTATATGGACAAATGGTAATTATCGATGCTACATACAAACAAATAGGTTCCGCTTGCCACTGGTGAACATTGCCACAGTGGACTTGCGCACGGTGAGGATAGCATTGTGCTTTGTGACCAGCGAGCAAACCAGTTCCTACATCTGGGTTATGCAGCAACTGAGCGAGTAAAATTGTATTTTAATACATATTATCATACTAATTTCGAACAGAAGAAATTATTTTCCCAGATGAACCGCCAGCTTTGATTATAACTGACAGACAGGGCCCTCATGACGGCCCTCTCAGAGGTGTTCCCGACCACCATCAACCAGCTCTGCCGATGGGGGGATTTAGTTCGCGTACTTTCAGGGGCTGGACCCCTTACTTGTGCTGCCTCCGGGCATCTTTTATATATATATAAATCGTCTTGTTTCTTTTCCTTTTCTCATTTAGAAATATATACAAATCTATGTCCGTTGTGATACTTATGAGCCCTGATAGTGTCAATTCCTCAAACTAGGAGTATATTACGATAAATTACCTCGAAACGAATCTCCAATTGTGAACGAGTTATTCCGCTGCCCTCTCTCTCTGTGTACTTCTAGCTGGCTATAATCGAAATGGCGGCTTGTACAAAGTCTTCCCAAATCATTCTCGCAGGACCCAGTGACTGGGACGAATGGATAATAGTGATTAAGACTCAAACGACATAGTTTGGTGTTTGGAAATATATTGACCCAGACAAAGCTGCACAGCAAGCTCTTGGATCCGCAAAAGCCGACTATCAATGCAGTCAGCGAATCTGCCCAGAATATCATGGACCTGGATGACCCTGAGATAGTGTCAGGTCTGGTGATCAGACGATAACATTACCTGAACACGTATCTTGTGAAATAGAGATGAGGATAGGTTCAACGCCAGAAGGAGGGAATCAGAAGAGTAAACCATTTGCCAGGCAGTTATATTATTACCCCATGTATTAAGATATCCTTCTGCTGCTGTACTGTATATGGCATAAAAGCTGGTAGACGAACCATTAAAGGCAAGATATTGATTTCCTTCCACAACCTGTACCAACGAAGAATTGTTGATTTCAGAGCTAAATATGACCCAGTTTGTCCCCATTCAAGGAAATCGACTTCTCAGGCAGTGGCTCACTTGCGGCAACTTCAGCATATGAAGTATTGACGCCTTCAGGGTATGAAGTAGGTAACGACATGTCGAAGTCAATTCTAAATACAACGGATTATCTCCCGAAAGTTATGGGGAAAGTGAGTTAATTTGGGCGCCATCCTTCTAAACTCACTTGCTCACTCCGCGTATGTGTACTCTAAACATATAAGCAATGGTTCATGGGGCTGATTGGATGGGCTAAATTCGATCGAGACTATTACTCGAAATTGGATTGGGAGAGTCAAAATTCCAGGGTCCACAATTTAAAATAGGAAAGTAGTAGTAATAATCGAACAGGAACCAAGCGGAAGCCCATATCTCCCAAATCCCGCTCTCCTCGCCGCTTCACATTGAGCCACGCCCTTCCATACCAACGTCAATTCCCACGGCTAATCCACCTTCTCACAATTCTTCATCGATTTTTATTGGAGGTAATGTTGGAGAAAACTAACTAATTTGTTATATAGCGTCCTTCAGGGCTGTAGCCGGATGGGCGGATAGGCGGATAGGCGGATGCAGATTTGGATAAAATGGCGGTTAATTCGTATATTCTCTAACTAAATTTAAAGCACGGTAAAAATCTAAGATTCTCAGCAAACAATCGCGTATACATAGGGGTGGCACGAATGACGAATATGATCACATTGGTACGAATATTCGTAGTTCGACAGTTCGAATGCGAATATTTGGATGTTTCATGCTTTTGCGAATGCGGATGGGAATAAAAAAACATTATTCGTAATTATTCGCAGGTATAAAATATAGTAATTTAAGAAATACATTAAAAAACTTCCTCGTCGCACATATCCCACAACAAATCAAGTTTCGCTCATATGAAATATAATAATTTACGAAATACATAAACACCTTGGTGCCGTACATATCTCGTAACAAAACAAGCGTCTTCATAGTGTCTGCACTTGGGGAGTGTCTGCGTAGGCCCAGCAAATCCCTTCCGCTGTTGAGCAGCCTCTCAACTGCAACTTCTGACGAAGGAATCGCTAGATAGTCACTAACCGCGGCTACCATCCGCGGGAACTCGCTTCGATGCATCCTCCACAATTCGAACAGCCAATTTTTGTCAGTAGTCACTGACTTATTTACCACCACGGCCGCGCTGTTAAAGTAATGTTCAACGCCCGACACGTTTCCGGTGGGCGGTTGCACCTTTTGCAACACCTGCGCTTCAATACTGCGGCCAACCACAGCCGGTTCTCCAGAAGTGGACAGATTCTCCGCGCTCAAGGCGTAATCGCTGAGAAGGGCATCCTGAGAAGGGCATCCTGAGAAGGGCATCCTTTAGATTGGCCATTATTATCGTTGCTGGGTACGAGGGAAGGTGTGATCTCATATTTGTTGTGGACGATGCTCTAGCGGAGTCCGTAGTTGTCCAGCTACACAATCTGCACTGAATCTCGTTGTCCAGTAGAGGTCTTTACCACGCTTTGGGTACCACAACTTTCCAGGAATGGGAAAGACATTGAAGTACGACCAGAGCAGAGTATTCTGACGTTGGGCAGAAGGCTTTGAGGACTCCATAGAATCTAGCGATGTTTCCGATTGCTCATCGTTAGCCACTATCAAGTGGAGAAGCAAATCGGCCTCTCTTCGCCATTCTGTCTGCCGGGCAGCTTCATCCACTACGTTCATTAAGCAGGTGATAATCAAGTCGCCGTGCGTGCTGAGGGCGTTTGAATGAGCGAACAGATAAGTCATCGACGGATAGAATTTCGCAGTCGCTATCGGCCATGCTGTAGAGATATATGTTGAAAGATTGGTTCGAAGATCAGGAAAGGAGCTGGACTAGTTATCAGTTCCATCGTCGGTGAAAGTAAAATACATTTTTTGATGAGAAACTGGGTAAGGGTCCTTAGATGTTAGGACTGATTGAAACCCTACGAATATACGAATATTAGACCGAACGAATAAAAGCTTACGTGCGAATTGCGAATGTGAATACGAATAGAGAAAATTGCATTTGTGCAGACTACTTGCCAGAAGTGCAAACTCAGAATTCGCGCCTCCGTTTTGTATACTGACCGGCCACCCTGACCGAGGCGCGACTTTTACCCTAGCCCGTGCGGCTCATTACTATACAAATTCGCGCCTCGCGCCTTGGTTCAGCCCCCTGAACTTCACTTTACATATGTAGTGCACTCTGTTCTTCACATCCATCAACAAATCTTTTTATTTTTGATTATATTATTATTGCTCCGTATGATCTTTGCGGCCGATCACTTTTTTC
>NW_027118274.1:0-7638 GCF_038497915.1 Lipomyces doorenjongii | reverse complement strand
CGCGTGTATAGAAGCAGCAATGCTTCTGTGAGTGCAAGTCCCTCGTGGATTGGAAGCCCCTATGGGGTCAAAAGACTCCCAAACACTCTGCTTAAACCCGCATTTTTGCGGGTTTTGCGAGGTTTTGTGGGTTTTTTGCTAGGAGGCATCAGTGAGATCCTGAAGGACGGACGACCTCGGACCAAAACGGGCTAGACGGTCGAAGCCCAGGGTTAATGCATATAAGGCGGCACGCACCAAACCCTTTACGGGGTTCGACTGCGCCCAAGCTGACGGTTGGGAAGCTTAAGGTTTGCAGCCTCTTCCCAAAGGAGCACGGGCCATCAGAGGCTTCAGTCGTCTAGAAGCCCGCAGCATCCGTGGTACGGAGTCTATAGAAGGTCCGGAAAAACCGCACAATGTCGTCGGGGTCGGCGTAAAGGTGCTGCCTACGGAATTGGACGAAGCGGCCGGAGGCAAGAATTCGTCCGCTGTATGAAGCGGAGGCGCAGAGAGAGCTGTATGGACTCCTCGGGTCTCAAGCCTCGGAAGCCGCCGCCACATTAAACTTTATTTGACAAACTATCATTGTTCTGGTTACCAAAGTACGTGAAGGCTCGCACTAACTGCGGACGACGCATGGGTGTGTCCGGTTACGAGTCTAGACTGGGTTGGTCAGTAAGTCCTCACGACTGTTCATCAATGCCTGGCATGCTTAACTAATCTTCGACTATGACAGGCCGATGCATTGAACATTTCAAAGCTGTCATCCATAAAGGTGTGCAACTAGTAGGTCTAGAGCTCCACGTAAGCTAAGTTACACCACTCATGGCAAAGTATATTACATCATATATTGCGCAGGCGAGAGCCGTACAGGGGCTCATCCGAGTAACAATACCGGAGATAGCAGAAAGTTCTACGATAATAACTGATTATAGAGTAACAGTAGAGAAAACTCCACCGTGAAAGATTATTGAATTGCGATGTACTTCGAGATAGACTTTGACTCGTATTTGGAACTGAGATCAGACGAGCGAGCAATACAGAACCTTAGATTCAACGTGCCTCACAATACGTCAGTGCCACTGCGAAAAGTTTCACTGAATAAGACTTGACATTATCTCCTTGGTTTCTATATATTAGATCTCCCACCTTGTCTTCCTCAGGATCTTGCTCGCCAAGCGCCTCCTTTCCTCTCGATATATTTTGACCTCGAAGACTACAAACAGGGGCACTGGTAAAATGCGCGCACTTTTGCTTCTTCCAAGCATTGTTGGTCTCGCGGCCGCGGCTGGTTGTCCGTACTCGGCAGCTGCACTTTCGGGTCGGTCCGTGAAAGACAATGATGAACTAAGTGGTGCTCAGACAGGACAGAACGCGAACACAGTTGGTGAGACTGATCCCCAGTTTCTGTCTCAGTACTACTTGAACGACACGGATTCCTACATGACCACTGACTACGGCACTCCTATCCAAGACCAGTGGACTCTGAAAGTTGGCGCAAGGGGTCCGACGCTGCTGGAGGACTTCATGTTCCGCCAAAAGCTCCAGCGTTTTGATCACGAGCGTGTAAGTTCCATTACTGAGAGCTGTGCCAAGTTTAGCCGGTATTAACGGGGGCCCATCAGGTCCCGGAACGAGTTGTTCACGCCAGAGGAACAGGAGCGCACGGCGTGTTTACGTCTTATGGGGATTGGTCAAACATCACTGCTGCCTCATTCCTCAGTGCTGAGGGGAAGCAGACGCCAGTTTTTACCAGGTTCTCCACTGTGCAAGGTTTCAGGGGAAGTCCAGACACCGTCCGTGATATGCATGGGTTTGCTACCAAGTTCTACACAGATGAGGGAAACTTCGGTAAGAATTATCTACACTTTTCAGTATCTTGGTCTGACAGCCCGCAGACCTTGTCGGGAACACTGTGCCTGTCTTCTTTATCACAGATGCAATCCAATTCCCGGATATTATCCATGCTGTCAAACCGGAACCGCGGAATGAGATGCCTCAGGGCGGAACTGCACACGATAATGCATGGGATTTTTTCAGTCAGCAACCTAGCGCTATGCATACTTTGTTGTGGTTTATGGCTGGACACGGTATTCCCCATAACTTCCGACATGTCAATGGCTATGGTGTTCATACTTTCCGCTTGGTGAGAGAAGATGGGGCTTCGAAGCTTGTCAAATTCCATTGGAAGTCTCTGCAGGGTGTTGCCGCTAAGGTGTGGGAAGAGGCACAAGCCGCGGCAGGGAAGAATATAGACTACATGCGTCAGGACTTATTCAACAATATCGCCGCTGGAAGGTATCCAGAGTGGGAGGTAAGGCAGTACTTCTATCCATGCAATTATATGTCACATGCTAAAGCACTCGTAGCTTGGTGTACAAATCATGGACGAGTCGCAGATGTTGGCGTTTGGCTTTGACCTGCTGGACCCCACAAAATTTGTGCCGGAGGAGTACGTGCCAATCACTTGGTTGGGAAAGATGCAGCTCAACGCCAACCCGATGAACTATTTCGCTGAGACCGAACAGATTGCGGTACGTCCACTACCTTTGCTTGTGCCCCCATCCGCTCGAACTAGATCTGAGCAGATAAAACTGACCTGTCTAGATGCACCCTGGTCACATAGTTCGCGGTATTGATTTTTCGGACGATCCTCTCCTCCAAGGGCGCCTCTACTCTTACCATGACACGCAGATCAACCGCCATGGAGGGCCAAACTTCGAGCAGATTCCGATCAACAGACCACGTGTACCAATTCATAACAACAACAGAGATGGTTACTGTAAGTCATCAATACAGTGGGCCCACGTTGATAGCGACTCTAATAGTTGAATAGCACAGCAGTACATCCCCTTGAATAACGCGCCGTACACCCCCAATTCTCTTGATAAGGACTCGCCGAAGCAGGCGAACCAAACTGTTGGCAATGGTTTTTTCACCGCTCCTGGCCGACATGCCAGCGGCCATCTTGTCCGCGTGCCCGCTTTCACTGATTTCTACTCTCAGGCTCGACTGTTCTGGAACTCCCTTGTCCCAGCAGAGCAGCAGTTTGTTGTCAACGCCATGGTCTTTGAGAACTCCAAGGTCACGAGTAAAGTTGTGAGGCAAAATGTCATCACAGCTATTAACCTAGTTGATAATAATCTGGCCGTAAGAGTTGCTGAGGGGCTCGGTCTCCCGCAACCCAAACCTAACCCTACGTTTTATCACAACAACAAGACTTGCTGCGTCGGAACGTTCGGTCAACCTGTTCTGAGTGTCGCCGGTATGCAAGTTGGATTCCTTGCGTCCAATGCCTATCCAGCCTCAATCACTCAGGGCATGAGCATGGCCGCCAGCTTTGCGGCTGCTGGTGTTGACCTTGTTGTTGTAGCAGAGACTTGGGCTGACGGAGTCAACGCGACCTACTCCATCTCCGACGCAATTAATTTCGACGCTGTCATTGTCGCCGACGGCGTAGAGGGCCTGTTTTCTATGGAGAGCTTCACCAACCAGCCGGCTAAGGGCAAAGCACCACCGAAACAAGTATCAGCCACATCTCCCCTCTTCCCCGCAGGCCGACCTTCCCAGATACTTGTTGATGCTTTCAAGTACGGAAAGCCCGTAGGTGCGCTGGACAGTGGATCTGCTGCGCTAACGGAGTTTGACATATCCCTGACCCGGCCCGGTGTGTATGTGGCTAACTCGACGAGTACTACCTTCGTGAATGATGTCATCGGCGGATTGTACACCTTTAAGTTCTTGGACCGTTTCGAGTTGGAGCCCTAAAGGCATGCATGGGAAAATCGAGTAAACGCGAAAAACTTCATTGAATTGATGATCGCTCCTTTTGGCATTGCCCCAAAAAATTGTCTTTGTTGTTGTCGTCGTTTGTACCTTTCTTTCTTTTCTTCCTCGACGACAATTCATTTAATAAAACATGTACCGACCAACTTGCTATCTTACCATCGCTAACGACGCAAGTTCTAAAAACTCTTACACCGCTTGCTCGCGACCGAGATTCGTCAATCCCGCGTTCTTACTTAAAGCTAAAATGGGGATAACCATCTTACCTGAAAGCAAAGCATGCTTCTGCATCTCGTTGCATTTCAATTGGCTGAGGCACTCGAATACGAAGATCATCTCACGACTCTTTCCTATGAAATCAATAAGCTTAGTAGCAGAAGAGCAGATGGCACTTATCTGGGCTGCCTCGAAGCCTACGTTGATGTGCAAGCTACAACGATGGCGGCCGATATCACATTAGAAGCGCAATTCCGACAACGAGCTCACATCCGAGATCGGTTAGCGACTACCGGAATGGCAATCGATTAACAGATGGTCGAAGTCTTTCTTCGCTCTCTCACGTCCTTCTACTGTGATCTCAACCGTCACAAACTCACGTCTCAAATTGAGTAGCTCGTCGAAAGAAGTTGGTACTTGTGAGTCGCCCAAAGTTAAAGAACCGGCAACGCGTGGGATTTCTGAACGTCAGAGATGACGATAAGGGACTAATCTAGAGTGATGACGATGAATTCCTGATGATGATGATGATGTAAGGAGCGCTTAAAAAATCGTTCTCTGCCTATCCTTCTTCTACTGAGCACACCAGACAAAGACAGTCGCGCAAGGTAGTTACTGGTGCAACTCAGAACATGTCCATGATATTACTTATTTCCGTCATTTAAATGGTGGCCCGCAAACGTCGGATTTAGATACTGAAGGAAAGGTGCTTGGAACAGGACCTGTTCTTCTTCGTCTACCAGGAATTAACAACGACCCATCGCAACATTTGTTACTCCACTCGTGTTACGCATTCTTACACGGCGACAAGATCATGTAGCTACTTGCTCTCTTGGACAAGACGGCATTTATTATAAAAGTCGCAAAAATAGATTGTGTCTATTATCTAACGCTTAGTTGTCTCAACCTTGTCAGCAGCAATAATGACATCATCAACATAAGAGTTGCCACAGTATCATGTCATTGTTGGCTATTTGTTGCGAGTACTGCACCCGATTGCAGTTGTGCAACTGCCTCTTTTTCAAGACTTTCATGATCCTCGTTATGCCAACAGCGTGGTGCTTACTTTACATAAACCTCAACTGAACACAAAAGCGTATTCTGCATACTAAAAAGTACTTCCCAAGGTATTCTGTACATTCTACTAGGAGTCTGCGGCTCGGCTGTCCTAATGTCATTCATTTCAGGTTTATGTACCCCGCACTCGCTTAACGAAGCCTCACTCATCATCAAATTCATCTTCGCTAGAGAATTATGACGTAGACGGATCATTAGGACCGGCTTACACCGGCTTATTATGTAAAAGTGAAGTTCCACTTAATTCAAAGTACACTTGCGTATTGCGGAAACGTACGCTTCATCTTTACGTGAAGCTCGCACTGAACCACAGAATTATCTGATGACTCGGTGGTAGAACTTGCTGATATGTTTCAAGCTTTATAGAGACAGAGGGTATTTTTATCTCGGTGTGGTGAAGAAATCCAACTGCAAAATGAGAGAATGTCATTATACTATTCAATACTATCAAAGTTGTCATCCTAAACATGTTGCTTGGATAACAGAAATCCCTTGCGTTACTCCCGCTTGTGGGGCCCCAATCCAATAAGTGGACGTTTCCAACCCGACATCTGTCCGCTCCATTCCAATTTGTTTGTAAGTCCAGTCTCCTATTTGGTCTGTCCAGCCCACGACTCCTATCCTCGTGCTCTCGCGTTATCTGCCTTGTCAACACGGTCATGCTCGTCATCCTCTTTGACGCAAACACGATAGTACTCTTGTTTAGGATTGCAGTCTTCTCCATGCTGGCGTACGCACTTGAAGCCAAGTGGGCAGTGCCGCTTATGACGTCCACCGCAGGGACTAACCGTTGGGGAAGGTGCCGGGGTTGGGATGCACAGGCCCCCACAGACCATTGTCTGTGTGCAAAATGAGCCCTTTGGGCAGGGGTTCCCACCTACGATGCAAGGAAGAGTCGGTAGCGGAGGCTGACCGGTTGGGGGAGCAGTGGCAATACATTGTCCAAGACAATCTGTGGGAGTAGGTGGACAAACCATTGTAGGAGTACATGTTGTGAATATATATATGAAACTATATATTAAAAGCACACTTCTTGAACTACATGCAAAAGACAGGTTCCTAAGTCCTCTATATATACTTGGGACTTGGTCCCCTGGAACCTTCTAGGAACACAATTGGAATCTTCCAGAATCTACGATCTTAGGCTAGAGAGTTCTACACATTTCCACAGTACAAGTGGAAGCCGATCCACAAGGTTTGTTATCCCCCATAGTGCAAGGGATAACAGGGAGAAATTGTCTGCGATGCAAGGCAAAGTCCTCCGCAGGTCTCAGTTTGCGTACATGTTGAGCCCGTGGGACACGGATCTCCTCCTAAAGTGCAAGTGACGGTATATGCTGGTGGTGGAGGATCAGTGGTTGTAGTGGCAACCACAAATGACAGAAAGAGTACAGAAGTACCAACTTCATATTGGTGAAGTTACGTTTCAGTAGCAACCAACGACAGAAATTGTCAAGGGCGACAGTCCTCAAAATTGCAATTGATGGCATCCAAGGCTTCATATAATCGTCAAAGCGGGGTACTACAACACATTGCGTCTGGTATAAAATGATGCGTCGTGTCTAAATACAAAACGCGGGGCAAACAAATATAGAAGACGTCATCAGAAGGGACCACCGTTGTTACGACCAGGGGTAACGGTTGCCAGAAAACTAGAACAAGATATGCTACAAATAAGATCCGATTTCTTGGGATGCAACATGCGAGGGACGGGCAAGGTTAATTTATAAATAGGTCCTACAGAACAAAACGTAATCAGATGCTACTGGGGAGATCGGCAACAAGGGCGACAGGAAAGCAAAGACTGACATGGATGCGAGAGTAGACGAGAGTGAGCGAGTTGTAGTAACGACCACTCATGGGAAGAGAAACAACAGACGATGAGCTTTGAAACACAAGAGACGAGCGTTGAAACACAAAGCGGCGGAAAATGACTTTAGATACCCTTAACAATCTGCCTCCTACACATAAACACATAAAGATTGTGTTTACTTTACATTTAATTTATGATTAACGTACATAGACATAAGGAGTATTTGTCATGTAACAATTATTGGACGATTGAATTACTGTGGTGAATATACAATTTGACTGTGGCATGCATATTGTTTACACACTGGATAGAGTGCCAACAATCTGTAGAAACTTTTGGTCAGACGATCATTAAGGCTAACTGTATGACTTAACCCTGGAAGGATCAATACGGAATTAGCACCAGCATGGTAGTAGACCATGAACAGAGAGTCAAGCGGTCACAAGGTTCATTTCATTGTTACGGTTGGTGTCATGAGTCAAGTGTGCACATGCATACTAGTGACGTCAGCCCCACGATGACAAGTTCTTTGTGACAACGCTCTGTGAAGATGCACTGAGGTGAGTTTCTCCGAATTGTATTCTCAAGCCAAGGTTTGTCAAGGTTAGGCACCGCAAATTCGAAAGATCTGGATTGAAATAAGCAGGACTGTAGGCGGATAGGCGGATTTGGCGGATATGGCGGATAATTCATATATTCTCTAATCAAATTTAAAAAGTCAAATATAACATCCTCAGGAAACAAATGTGTATACGAATAAGCGC
>NW_027118273.1:0-7671 GCF_038497915.1 Lipomyces doorenjongii | reverse complement strand
GCCAGGTGGCATGCAGGGCGGGACCACCACATCTCGGCATTTTGTTCGCAAGTTCAAAAGCCGCGGTTTGGTGGCCGTCTAAATCAAGTAAGTGTTGCATTTCCTGACGGCTAAATTGGATAACCCTAACCTTCGCAGGTGGGAATAATGGCAACTGAAATAGGGGACGACTTGGCCCCAACCCTAACTCAATTCCAGAGGCATCTTAGGCTAACTGGGGCTACTTCGAGGGTGCCCCTGGCTTTGCCCCTGGCAAATTATTGATATCATGCTCGCGGCTGGCGTGCACCAATCAGCCGCGGCAGATGACGTACTGGCCTTCGGAATTCCATGTAAAAGCTAAGCCTGCCGCTGATGCGACAAACCGCACGCTTCGAATGACATGCTGTTTCATTCCATCCTGCTGGCTGTTGTTCCCTCTAAATACAACGTGACATCGAAGTCCAGAGAGATTGGCTGTTAGTATCTCTCCGCTTTAAAATGATTCTGCTGAAGTCATGTTCTGGTCTATCTTGTTCTCTCCCTACAAGTAGGTCGTGGCCGCAATGCTGCTTTTCGATGAGTCTTCTATCCGTGTTGTTGCGATAGTTTATCAAGAATTTCCGAATGTACAACCTTTCATGATAAATTTAGGTGTTCGGTATAGGAACTTGCAGAATGAGAGCGCCAGCTGCCACGGTCAGTCCCAATTTTATTTTTTTCTGTTCATGACATCTACTAACGCATGTGGTTGCGACTAATACTAACAATATTTCTTCAGGTCAGCACCGTCCTTGGCACGATAGGCACCGTCCTCTGGTGTATCCAACTCGTCCCCCAAATATACACCAACTACCGGCGAAAATCAACGGAAGGACTTCCTCGCCTGATGCTCCTCCTTTGGGCCTTTGCAGGCGTTCTCTTCGGCATCTACTTCCTTGTTCAGAAACCCAACATCCCACTTATGGTCCAGCCAGAGATCTTCACTGCTCTCTCACTCATAACTTGGGCTCAGTGTCTATACTATAACCACAAGGTGCCATATTGGAAAACAATTGCCTGGATCATGAGCATTTCAGTATTTTGTGGTGCTCTGCAAGTCGCAATCGTCATCCCACTCCAGAAGTCCGCCTTATACTTAAATAACCCCAGATCGACTTGCTGGCCACTCCTTTTGATCGGCATTTTGGCCGCGATTCTCATAGCCACTGGCTTGATCCCACCATATGTGGATCTTGCCCGTCGTCAGGGCCAGGTCGTGGGTATCAATTTCGTCTTTTTAGCAATCGATAGTGTGGGTGCGATATTTTCCTTTGCGAGCCTACTGGTCCCACAAGGTGATAATAAGACAATTGATTATCTGGGCATAGTGCTGTATGCGCTCATGCCGATCATGGAGGCTGGGATCGTGCTGTCGCATGTCGGTTGGTGGTTTAGAATCGGACGACGGCGGCGACGACAGAGCGAGAAGCATGAAACCCACAACATTAATAATTGACTATGATAGGAGATCTGAAGGGTCTCTGCTATGAAGTGCCCGCTGTAACTTGACACTGTATGACATTAAAGCACTGCCATAACTAGATGGAGCACAGTGTTGCTGCATTTAATATGGAGATGCTGATAGCTCGAGGGGTTAAACCTCAAAGCTCATTTGGCTGTAAGCTTGTGTATCATATTCCTCAATCAGCATGGCGGAAATATCTTCCGTGCACCACAACGCAGAACATATCTTCATTACAATGCAAGTTGATTCCTGTTCTCTCAGAAACTCTGAGTTACGCTGGATAAAATATATGAAAACCTTAATTAGGACACAATATTTAATAATTTTGCCTCTGGTATATTCATTGGCTTTCAAGAGCAGCGCACAAGATCACAGTCCAAATATAAAGGTCATGCATTTCTATGTCAAGCCATCAATTTACCAGTTAATATCCAGGACTCCTGTTGTAACCAAATTAAATCCAGTGTGCATCACTGCGCCACCCATTTCGTACAACTTCGAGCCTATTTCTTTGCTCTGGTAGATCCCTGATCCGATCATAACCATGTACATGTGACCGATAATGCGTAAGTAAATCCAAATTATTAGTGGTCCCGTTGATTGTAAACGTTGTGGTACTGTGGACATTCACTTCCACGGCAAAGCGAGTACAGAGTGGCTCAAGAGATTTTGGGTAGATATTACGACAGTCACGGATAGTAAGGCGCTGGATAGGAGAACTGAGTGTGGCAATTGAAGCGATGACTTCCTCCGTCGGGATGTACTTCAACTGCACCAATTCCGCGTCGTAGGGAATTCTCAGCAGGTCAAATATTCCAAAACGCGTGACATCTGATGAATACCAGATTTCTGCATCCTCTAATTCCGCTAGCGTCCCAAAAGGCATCAGCGATTCATCTGTAATTGTGTTCCCTAAAGTCAAATGCCTCAGTCGCGGACACAGAAGAACGACAATTTGAGCCAGAGTGTAGTGGTTAACAATGTCATCAGATTCGTAATGGACCATAGGGACGTCGATGTCGGAGAATACTGTGGACGAGTAATCAATTAATCTCCGATGGTAGCATGCAGATGATAAGTTGAGCGTGGTCAAATATTGACTGTCAACACTACGTAAAATTCGAATTAACGAAAAGTTCCCCAAGAACGGATATGCAACGTCCGCGAGTGTCAACTGTTTCAGCGACGGGCCACCCTTGCCGTGCGAGTCATGTAAATGGCCATCATCTGTCACGATCACAAACCGGGGGATTTCAGTGGAACATACAAATATCAGCTTCTCACAGTTGCTGTTCAATAATATCTGAGGTACCATCGAGTACTTGACCACCACTTCCTCCAGATGCTGCAATTGAGTAAAATCCAGCTCGGCAGAATGCTGAAAGCCACCTTCTCCAATGGCAAAGGCATCAATCCTAACCATGCTGAAGCTCCTCAAACCGGGAAAAACATAAAGTAACCTCTGTAGTCCGATCATCCACATCAGGATCCATTTATTGACGGTAAAGAGTGGCGACGTGAGATATCGGTATAGATATTTTTCTTCCTGGTCTTCGGATCCGATACGAAGGGATTCGAGGTTAGGAACAGTGGTTGTGTTGTCAATGGGGATGTCAAAATGAATAGTGTCCCTGAATAGCTCAAACCAGTCTACATGGAAGGATAATTCTCTTAAATTGTGCGGTGGTCGGATCAGAAGTACAGTGCTTACGTAAGCTGGTGCATCTTTGATGTGTATTGTCAAGCTGGCGAGATTTTTCATAAACAAATTGTCATCTGCAATTCTCTGAAATCGAGATTCAAGTCGCACAGTTGTTAACCTCGGCCATGTGTTGCGCGACAATAACTCCTCGCAAAATGCTTCATCCTCATCATCGAGCTCGCACAATTGTACTTGCGACAAACCGCCCCGAGATCTTTCTATGCCTTCTTTGACTACTGCAGCAGATAGAGGCCAATTGGCTTCTCGAAAGTCAAGATCAGTCCAAAGTTCTGAACTATCAATGATTATGGCGCGCCAGGATTTGCTGACAAGCTGGCAACGAACAATATGGTTGAATGGGCAATACTGAAGAATCCGAATGAATATTTCAAGAGGCAGATAGTTATTTGGATCAAATCGAGTAGAGATTTGTGTCTTCTATGAATTAATAGCCAGCGACATATACCCAAATAACAACAGCACACATACCATGTCGACTTAATCAGCCCCAAAGCCTAGTGATCAAACGAGGAGTCTCTCCTCATTCATGTAGTTCTATTTATCTGAACTATGTTATGGAAGCCGGTTCGTAGTGAATGACTTTGACATAATGAATATATCATTGTGTGATTACATTATGATGTGTGCGCCGCAAGCGGCGAATCCAACCGTGAAGCTGACGTAATCCATTCTTGGACTGCGATGTAAATCCGCCATTATGAATTACATTAAGTTATAAATATAATTATTTTCCCGTCATCTTTTCAAGCATCATGTGTACTTAATTTCTCTCTCTGCGCGCAGTAGCGTAAATCTTGACTAACTATCGCGCTGTCGGCACTACCAACTAAAATACGACGGGTGTCTAATGTTAACAATGCAGGACGTCTCAGTTTCCATCTACATTAGACGTGATGTCTAACTTGCGGCTCATCTTCTGATTAGATACTAATTCGATTAAACAAGTAAGTGCTTCGTCTGAGTAACGCCGTAGTCGTCTACCTAACTAAGCCTCCGAAAATGGAACTAGGGCCTCATTACAGAACAGATCGCAAATAGCAGCGCGATTTCGGATTTTACGTTTTCCCCGAAGTTTGGGTTTGCACTGCCGTGCTGAGCGTCTACGTTTCAGCCGCGTCTTTAGCTGCCGCGGCTGCATCTCGTTTCGGCGGGCTCCATGCGAACGCTATAACGGTCACCGTCGCATACAACGCTAATATTATTTAAAGTATACGATGGATCAGCCTGATATCCTGGTCCAGCAACACGATGCTACGATTGACAATTGCTCCGCAGATGAATAGTCGAACTGGAGATCTAGTAGAGGTAGGACTCAAAGCATTTGATCGGCGAGTCTAACCTGAAATAGACCATTGTATACCGAACTGGATGTTATGTGATAGTCAGCAGGATCCCTTCTACTGTCTTCCAGCTGAAGTCCGCTTAGCGATACTTCGGCATTGTCCTTCGAAGATTTGCTGACGGTCAGGAATGTGTGCAAGCTCTAGAGAGACTTTATCGACGCGCCTCTGTGGGCAGTCGTTGGTTTTCAAAACTCGAATGGACTGGTTACAGCTTGCGTGGTATTCGATAGTCGTCCTAAGTTGCTTGAGTCTGCTGAGGAGCTGTATATCAGTTGTGATGAACACAATACCGGCGACTGTGAAGATATAATATTTGGCAATGACTGGACTAAACTGCGCAGGCTGCATATTGAATCCCAGCTGCCTGCATTTTCCGATTCAAGGATGCCTGACCGGCTGGGTCAAGTGACTGAATTATCGATTCATATCAATAGCTTGGTCAGGATGTTTCTTGGACATCCACTAACTCAGCTCCGCAGTCTCTGGTTGTGTGCCGATTGGTATGACTTGTTCAAAGGCGTTATTCTCATCGACGACGTGCTTGCTTCCGACCTGAGAGAAATGAGACGGTTGGAGCGTCTCAGAATTGGGTCTGCTGATCCGTCGGCGGACCACACGTATCCAGACCAGCTTGAGAGAGTGTACCGCACTAACAAAATTACGCTCTGTCGGAGCGGAATCCGTTCAATGATTAAACTATTCCCCGCCATTTCGCGATGAACTATTACACAGATTGCGTACCCTGATGTCGATGACACCACTGACTCGCATTATATCACTAACTTCTGTGACCTGTCCGTGCATACGCTTCCGTTAACGGATATCACGATCAAGTACTCCGTCGTCCCCGATCACAATCACCCGGTGCGTGAACTTGACCCTATTCTGTACCACAGTGAGCCAAGTATTCGTGTGCCAGCGGTTAGAGGGTGTGGCAAACAGAACAAATCTCCAAAGCCTGACGCTGTTAAACATATATCGATTGACAAACCAGAGTGTGAATGATATGCTACGGAATACGGGCGGCGCGCTATTAACTGCACTGGATTTATCTTCTGAGCCGGATAATTCCTGAATCTTTTTTACGACAAAGCCGCGGCTTCATGTGCTCCGGACGGACCAATTGGCTCGAGTAACTATAATTTGGTGCGTGCGATTACGATGTCGTGTCCGGCGTTGAGGAGACTTGTGCTTGGACACACTGCGATGGATGATGCGTTGAGGGAGTTTTCGAATTTGGGATTACTAGAGCATTTGAGGTTAAACGCAGTGAAGGGGTTTCGCCGGCGGGAATATTAGCTCTCTTAGGCACGTCGCATGTTACTGCGATAGAGTTCGTATCGACAAATGGCCTCCTCTCTTCAGTTATTACTCCAAATCGACAATAAGCTGATATCAATAGAGTGCACGACTGCTCAAATATTTATCCAAGCCCGCTCAAACCGCTAGAACGCTTCGGCATCTCGGTATGCTGCACATGCAAAGCACCATGAAATGTTGATGAGTACAATCTTTTTGACTCACAATGTCGCCGCATCAGATACTTCGATAGGCGGTTGTGATTGATAGGGTTCGACGCTGATTATGATTGATGATTATGGAGACGAGTTCATAGTGCTGTTTTTGAGAGGTGGTTGTCGAGATACACATGTACTTATATAATCTGAAATTCATATTTTACCTTTGCACAAGTAATCAACCAAACATTAAATGAGCTTCACCAAAATTGTCTCCTATGACACGGTCAACTGACTAAATTGTGACAACTGAGTCTTTTGGCGTCTAAAATAATTGAACTGTTAGTTATAGTGTGACGTCATCGATCAACGCATGTCCTATCCCGACGCCGTTAACAGTTTACCGCGATGCAGAATATAATGGCAACAGGGTGAGTCATTAATGAACTGGTTAACTGCGAATTATCTAATATTCAGCAGTCGTTATTTCACACTCAACACTGGCACTAAGATTCCTGCACTCGGCCTCGGAACCTGGAGATCTCCATCTAGAGAAGTGTACGCCGCGGTTACCGTACGCAGATGTGAAATTTATTTCTCGGGAGGAGGAGATTAATATAGGTCTAGGCTGCGTTGAGACTTGGTTATCGACATATTGACACGGCATTGGTAGGTCATTGGATCATGAATGTTAATAAATTCTTATTCGTAGTCATAGATATACGGGAACGAGACGGTGGTCGGACAGGCCATTCGCAACAGCCAAATCCCACGCGAGCAAATTTTCCTCACAACGAAACTGTACGTTCCTACGATGAATTAATTGTGCATTGACTGACTGACTCGCCAGATGGAATACCTACCACAACAAAGTGTCCAGAGGCATTGAAGACAGTTTAAAACACCTCGGGCTCGACTATGTCGATTTATACCTCATGCACTGGCCAGTCGGCATGGATAAAGACAATAAACAACTGCCTGAATCGGAATGGGATTTCGTGAAGACATGGGCGGAGATGCAGAAACTTATTGATACGGGACTTGTGAAAGCTATCGGCGTGTCGAATTTCTCGACGAAATATTTGCAGCGATTGTTGGATGCTGAGTCTACAAAACTTGTCCCGGCAGCAAATCAAGGTATATCATTTATTTGTATTTCTAGGATGACTGGGGCTGATAAATTAGTGGAATTGCATCCACTTAATCCTCAGCATGAACTCCTCAAATTTTGCGCTGACCACCGCATTCACGTAACAGCCTATTCTCCCCTTGGGTCAAACACCGGCCATTTGCAAGAAGAACCCTCGATCAAGGAGATGGCTGCCAAATACAACAAGAGTGCAGCACAGGTGCTTATATCCTGGGCTATCCAGCGCGGCACGTCCGTTATACCGAAATCTGTTACGCTGCCAAGGATTGAGCAAAATTTCCAGGACTTCGTGTTGGAAGAGGCGGATTTTGAGGAGTTGAACTGTGTTTACAAGAACAAGTCTGTCAGAGTTGTGGTTCCGCAGTGGGGTGTGAAAGTGTTCGATACCGATGACAACTGATAACATGACTTCCGTGGCCGTCCAATATTAGTAGTCGATATTTGCCTTTAGTCCGATCCCGAGTATATTTATCGAAGACTTCTTGAAGCCATTGTCGCCCAAGGTCATTAGT
>NW_027118272.1:0-7763 GCF_038497915.1 Lipomyces doorenjongii | reverse complement strand
TATGGCAATATTTCCCGACACAGCCGAAAAATTTAATACCTCTCGCGATAATAATTTGCAAGATAACTTTATTTATGTGTCTTATCCGTGGATATCCGTGGATATCCGTGGATATTATCCACGGATATGACTAATCAAGATTGCTTTATCCGTATCCGTATCCGTATCCGCCTAATGTCTATCCGTATCCGTAATTTTCACGGATATCCGTGGATATATCCGTTATCCGTGTATCCGTGCTGATCCCTACACATAATTGTATGTAATATTACTGACAAGCGTTTGGCAACATAGGAACAAAATTGTTTTATCCATTCAGACAAAAAATACCAAACTTTCTGAATGGTAACATGTTCAAGTATGTGTTCGAGCAGATACACTATTCCAGAAATTACATTGTTCGATTTCAAGAGATGTTATCCTCTCCATCCCTGTTGCGTTGGCCTGCAACTTCAATCGCTGTCCCTAATCAAGTCCATTGTAAGGTAACCAAATAGGGGAATTCTTTGCCCTCATTGAATTTTAATAGAGTTTGAGGTTTAGCAAGGAGGGCGGAAGAGTATTTATTAAATATGCTCTTTGTAACCCGTAAATATCTATGCTGGGGACTTTGCGTGCACTTAAGTTAAGTTACCTATCATCAGGGACCTTTCATAACTGTGATGAGGATCACGTGGAATCTCGGCGATACGATACGACATTCAACATCAATATCGTATATCGTAATGCCTAGATTATGGCCAGGAATTTTCCTCTGGAGATATCGTATCGCCGCAGATGCGATATGGCGATATCGCCCTAATCTGTTGTCCAGCCATGGGGCTTACTGCTCATCAAGTCTATTGGATTAAACAACACTGTCTGCCACTTTTGTTCTTGATCTGATATTCAGAAAGCCATGGCTCTAATCGATTATTCTACGACTTAAGACCAGGCTGCGTATGGGCCGCTTCGTTAATGTTCGTTGGTTACTTGGTTACTCGTTTGGTAATATATCCATAACTTGCGCGATGGCAGATACATCCAGTTACGGATAGTGTTCTATGCGGGATATGACGACTTATATTTCGCTGGGACAGTCAACTGTAGTCTTTGCTTTGTTCAGACGTGGCTTCGTGCGGTGAACTCCGATAAACTGTGCCAACTAGTGAAGTGCTTGTTGGCGGCGGTAGTCCAGAGGTTCAAGGGCAAATGGACAAGTAAACCGTCCGCACATGACAAAGAAAACTATTCACAGACGTGAATAACCAAATCAACGAGTTGGCAGATGATCGCCGTAACAGGCCCTGCGATTGTGCGGCCCAAGCCCAGCGCCAAGTGACAGCCACGCAATATTTTGCCCGGGGGGATTGTCAGCACGTGGGGAGCACCAACCAACCCTGACCCGCACAACATTCGACAGTCGATTACCGCGTAATTTTGATCTATCCCAACGCGGTTCCCCTTCAATGGATTTCAAAGTCTCCCACGCTGTGTCGACAGCACTGCTAGCATGGCTGCTTCTCAAAATTTATCATTTGACCTACAATATCTTTCTGCATCCCCTGAAGCGCTTCCCTGGGCCATTGTGCGCTGCAGCAACTACATGGTGGAAGACTTATATCGAAGTATACACTCAGCAGTCCATGACAGATGTCCTTGAATATTTGCATGCCCGCTATGGTGAGATAGTTACTACTGTTCTATTCTGCCCTAACGTATTTTCTATCAGGTGATGTTGTCAGGACTGGGCCAAACGAGGTATTTCTTGTTATTTGGCATCTTGTTATCTAGGCACGGGTTGAATCATCTGACGAATTGTTAAGCTCCACTTCTCCAGCCCTGCTGCATACAATGACATATACAACTCATCAGCGCGATGGGATAAAGAGGAGTCATTGTATCGTTGCTTCGGTGAGGATCGTTCATCGTTCGGCTTCATCACGTACAGCGAAGCGAAACAACGAAAAGATGTCTTGCAACCTCTCTTCTCCCGTCGCGCTATCATCAATATGCAAGGTCTCATCAGAGAGAAGGCACGTTCATTTAGTTGTAGCCTAGAAACCACTGCTGACACGAGCAGATTGACCATCTGACTTCAGTTCTTACTGCTCGTGATGCTGTCGGAAAATCCTCTGATCTCTTCTTCGCCTTCCGTTGCTTCACAATGGACACTATCACGGCATTCTGCTTTGCAAAATCCATTGATGCGATGGATGCGCCGGAGTTCAAGGCGCCTATCGTGGAAGCCATGGAGGCAGCCAATCCGACTTTCGTCCTTTTCAAGCATTTTGCGCCTTTACGGAAGCTAATCTTCTCGCTCCCGCCGTCCCTCGCCATGAAATGCTCACCCGAGACTGCGGGCTTGACGCAATTGCAGGTTATAATAAGAGAGCAAGTGAAGGAGGTCTGTGCCAACTATGAGAGCCTGACCAAGGCGCCTCATATCATCTATTCCCGATTGCTCGATCCAGCTGCACAAAACGGTCATCCGGTGCCTGTTCCCGGCAGCCTCTACGAAGAAGGGCAAGCTATGATGTTTGCAGGCACAGACACAGTCGGAAACACGCTCATGGTTGGCTTCTTCCACATACTGGACCAGCCTGCGCTGCAGGCCCGCCTAAGAGAAGAAGTTCTGCAAGCATGGCCAGAGTTGTCACAACCGCCGGACTTTCAGACACTTGAGAAACTTCCATTACTTACAGCTGCGATTAAAGAAGCGTTGCGGATGGCGTCCGGCGTTACCACCCCTCTTCCACGTATCGTGCCTCCCTCCGGCGCAAGCATCGGAAAGCACGCAGTTCCTGCAGGAACGATTGTCGGTATGTCAAGTATATTCGTGCACTATTCTGCGGAAATATTCCCCGAACCGGATAACTTTGACGTGGAGAGATGGCTGGGGAAAGGAGTGCAGAGTCTCGACCAGTGGCTTATTGCATTTTCCAAAGGTCCACGGAGCTGCTTGGGTATCAATCTTGCCTGGTGTGAGCTTTATCTGGCATTTGCAACGATGCTCCGAAGATTTGATATGAAATTAGATGGAACGACAAGGAAAGACTTGGTTTGGCGTGATACTTTTTTGCCGTACTTCTACGGGAGGCATTTGACCGCTTGGTGTAAACCAATCGCCGCCTGAGGGCATTCAGGAAGGATCACTTGCTCGTAACAAGTATTGTTGTTACGAGGAATACACGAAGAACCTGAACAGAGGAACATAAGAATCAGTTGTGGATAAAGATCCCAATAGGAGAAGCTTAGTTCAAGAAAGGGCTTGGTGGAATTCCTTTTTTCCAATAAGTTTATCAGCCTTCTTAATACATAATACAAGTTCAAACGATTGTGGATAGAGCTCCTACTACGGTGTTGCAACGGTACCGTTAGAACCAATTAGCTTGGTACTTGTCACACTTAGACTGGTCATGCGATAATCCGAACTGTCTCAATCACTTAGAAGTCAATCACTATGACTCTTCCTTTTTAGAAGTAGTGTACGTCGTCTATAGGAGCTTTGGTCTTCAGATATATCACGCAGTCTAAGGGGCCACTGTATTGTCGATCGTGTTGTTAGTTGGGCCTATGTTCGCTAACTGAATTTCCGAATTTGGACCTATATAAGTCTGCACACATCCAGTATTTCTTGGACTAAGTTACTCAGGTCATCGACCGTCGTCTACCCCGCAGCTCAATTATGCAGCGGTGGAGTCATCATGCATGTCTCCAGAAAGAGTCACCCACGCTCTAATTTTTCCGATATGCGCACTGCTATTGACAGCTTTCTCACTGCTCGCAAGAAACTCTCGGGTGACGTTAAGTGCAATGCCACAATGATTAACCTGTTCGTGATGATCTTTCTTATTGGCCATCGCAATGCAGTCCTGATTATTTTTGATCCTCAGAAATGCTTCTCGCCAATCTTATCTTAAACCAGCATTGCTCAATTTCAAATACTTGCAGCATTGAGGCGGGGGCCTAGTTGTTCACTGTACTCTGGTGAATAGTCTTCAACAGGCTAAGCCGAGCGTCGTAGTCCGAAAGTCCTTTACGGAGACATCTCCGTCGACGCCATGACTGCCGGTTAGATGTCGAGACTCAACGCCGGCTCCCGTGGCCGCAGGTTGAGAGATGGAGGTTGTCGTGGAGACAAGTTAAATTTAAGTAGGAGCACAATAAATTGTCTAGCCTTAAAAAATATTCTTATTAACTTTTTGATTCTATCTCCTGCTTAATTTTGCCCGTAGCTGTACACCAATCTTTTACCAATTTCGGTCACTGTCAGTCACTCTAATGGACAAATCTAAACTCCAATCTCTTGTTCCCACGGTCGGTCGTCGTATTCATGTAATGTTCTTTCTCTTGTTGCGTCATTGCATTCCAGATCTTGTCCCTATGTCTGTTCCTCATGACGTAATACACCTTTACGAGCAAGTAAATTACCATATTCATGCAGCACAGCCCGATAAGAACCTTGTTTCCACGTTTATATAACGGCTGATCGTCAGCTCGGTAAATGTAGTTTCCGATAATCCCAGAAATCTGCACCGAGATGTTATACAGTGCAGAGGCCACCGTCCGTGTTCTCACGGAGTTGGAGTTCTGAGATGTCCACGCAACATGGACGGCATGGGTGGACGGATGCGAGAGAAGAACAATCGTCGTCGCGTATTTAGACCATCTGTTGGTGTGGACCCCGAAGGACTCAAGGGCGATGAGGGTCGGGAAGATCCAAACCTGTGCCAGGAAGCCCATGATTGCGCGTTGGTTGTAGCGCTGGGAGAGGTACGTGAAGAGAAGCATATTGATGACACCTGCGACGCTGGAAGGAAGACCCATGATCGTGGACTGGAATGATGAAAATCCGAGAGAGCGAAGCGTAAGTGTCAAGTACCTTCCGACCGGGGCTGCCGAGAGGCCAAAAGTTATGCCGATGATATAGATTGGCCAAACGTCATAGTCAGAAAGTGAATACCATAAGTTCTGCCAGTTGACCGGCTGGCGGTTGTGCATGTCGCCCTTTGAGGGATCGTCGCGCAAGACGCGGTTCACCATTATTGTCTCTTCCCGGGGCGTGAACCAGCCCTTTCGCCCTCGGAACCTGGATGCAGTCTTTGTTGGAGAAGGGGGCATCAGGCCGAACGCAAAGAGACCAGCAATGAATGTCAAGAGACCCTCTATCAAAAAAAGCCATCTCCATCCCGCAATTCCTTCAACGCCTCGCATGTGGAGCAGTCCGAACCCCATGAATGACGCCATAATGCTTGCGGCAGTTAGCGATGCCCAGAAATATCCAAGACGAACGGGCAGCTCGCTACCTGTGTAGAAGTAGGACAAGTACAGGGTGATATCAGCAATGAAACCGCCTTCAAATATACCGAGAAGCGCACGGGTAGCAAAGAAGGTACTGCGTCCCTTCAGCCAGAATTGGGAGAACGCGACGACGGACCAAATGCACATCTGCATCGGCACCCAGCGATCAGGACCAAGTTTCTTGCTGACCAGCTGCGAGGGAAGTTCGGAGAGCAGGAAGCACACGGTGAAAATCGTGTCACCGTTATTGTAGTCTGCGTTGGAGTTAGCATAATAATAAATGAGGAATCTAGCAAGGATTATAGTTACCGTTGGTACTCAAGCGCAGATCATTAAGCAAGTTATCTGCAAGGGCCTGAGAGAGGTTTCCGCGGTCCAATTGGAGAGCAATGAACATAATACAAGTGAACAACATTATCCTCCTGTCGATCTTCCTCAACACAGCCTGAAATAATTAGTCATACGTGATTTAATAGACTAAATGGTACACATCACTCACAATCTCTTCCCTACAAGTCCACCTCGCCGACGGATCAAACCGATGAAGATTCTCATAGTCAGCACGAGGCTGATAATATTTCGCCTTGACCGGATCATCAAACACCGAAGGTTGCGTCGCGATCGCATCGAGATCAACTCCACTTGGTCCATTATACTGCCAGAAATAGAATTTATTCAGGGGTGACGCTGCCAATGACGCCACATCGCTCGTCGTTGTCGTCACAGAGTACAGATGTTCGCCTTTGTCTTGAGCTTCGGACAAGATGTGCGATTCAACGGACTGGGAATGACCGCTACTCACAATGCTGGCCAGCTTCTCGGCGTTGTGCAGTTCTTCGGAGGACATAGCGCCAATTGTTGGTGAGATCTATTGCGCCCTCCACTAGCAAGGCGTATAAGGGTCTATATATACTAACAAGGCACATGGCCCTGAGCAATTACCATAGACGGCACATGACAAAGGATTGCGACAGACAGGGCGGCAATTTCAAATTCCGAATTGTGACCATTTAGGAATGCATAAAATCGTTAGCGGCTATAGTCTACCGCCATTTGACTACCGTCTACTGCTCTAGTGAAGAAACCTATCGGTGAAGCACGTCTTGCTGAGAGCCCACTCGCCCATTTCGCGCATCTTGACCACCTAGACCAAACACACAGATAAGAATATAGATAAGACAGTATTATTGGTTTTCGAGGATACCGAACGACAACTGATGGAGGTCCAAGGTCCTAAGTTTGACAATACTGCCAACAACTGTTACCTCACACAGATCCCAGTGAACGGTTATGGTATAAGCGCAATAGAGTAGTGTACTAGATGCGAACATCCATCTGGCGATTGAACAAGAAAAGGCTCTCATGATACGGTTGTGTGCCTTATTCGGGCGATAAGCAGAAATATTAGTGCGCATGTCTACCACGCTATCGCCTGCCCGTCAATCCCAAGGCAAGTCTCTCATCCCAGCCAGACCTTTCCCAAGTTTCCCTATGCCAAGGCTGCACAGTACAAGCATCCTTAGCACACTACAAATCCAAAAGATTCAATATCACCTCAAATCGCACTCCTGAACAGCTTAACAATATGGACAACCGATTTCCTCTCTCGTAGCTCAAACTTGAGAGTTCCTCTTCGCTTATGTCCGGCAAGATTGCCAGATATTGCGCATATCATAGGCGTCCATCACGCAAGATGTGATCATTTTCACAGATATTTGTGCCATACCACGTTTCCCGAATTATCTGTGACAGAATTAATGCTCCGTAGGAACTGTTCGGAAGTGAAAAACTTTTTCTATGCAGATTGCTTTGAAACGTACATTTCTGAAAGTAAGTTTCGCGCACGACGAATCTAGCATGCGGCGCATCGATACAGCCGTGCGATGCGCTTATACGAGAATAGCCCTTGTCATTTGTGCGCAAGTACCTGGGTGGCTGCTGATTCTTTTCGGTTACCAAGTGTATTTTGCAGGTACTAATCACAAAGATCTTATTCTGCATAATCCTTGCAGTGCAAATGTACAATTGTTTTGCAGCGGATGAGAGATTAGTATTTAGACTTTAAGTTAAGTTTCGTGAACAGCTAAGCTATCCGGAGTGCATAATCGATCATTCCGCGTTAGGACAAGTGCAGGTGGGTCGTGTGGCACACCGTCAGATTATTATAAACTTTTAACTGGGAGTAATTCGTAAGACGACCGCGACGGATCTCAAGTTATATCGCAACAGCTATTATCCGTCCACCCGTACGTAATACAACAACTATAATGGATCCTGTTACGACTGGTTTTCCCACGGTAGTGGTCAACAGCCCACATACATTATATGTCGGCGAGGTGTTAGAGTCGGTCGATCAAGCCAGACTCTGGAGAACGATATCCTTCTGTCGGAATCAGCATCGCAAATCCAGCAGCTTCCTCTCGAGCCGCTAGCACAGACGCAGGTAGAGGAGTCCTCGACCACTCAAACGGAATCCTCGA
>NW_027118271.1:0-8206 GCF_038497915.1 Lipomyces doorenjongii | reverse complement strand
AGAGCAAATACATAGAAATAGACCCAGCAAATACAGCGACAACCTGCAGGAAGTTACAATTTGTTGAAAAGCCGGTCAAGCTTCTCGTCCATCGACGAGAACTTCTCAAGGAATTGTTTGGAAAGGTCTGACACTTTTTTGTCAACATCGTGAACTTGGATTTCCAGTTCGGTTGCACGATCAAACAGGACCGTCGCGTCTTCAGGGGCGGATTTTATGGCTCCAGCCAGCAATTGCATTCCCGAACTGATTGCCTCGGTAAGTGCTCCAGTGGAGCTGTCGAGGGACATGGCTAACATGTCATTCCTTGATGACCTCGACCGCTTCCTATGGGGCACGGACTGGGGAGAATTTTGGGAGCATTCGCTGTCTTCGTCATCCGATCTCTTCCGTCCAAGAATCATCTGATGCCGCATAGCCTTGGTCTGGCTTTAACTTCGGCTATTTCCTCCTTTTGTGACAGTATGCCTTGCTCTTCCCTTTCGATTTCGTCAAATCGTTCCATGAACGCGTCCAGAGCCTGTTTTAGCTCAGTATCAGCCTCAGCGACGCCTGACCGATATCGCAGCTGTTCGCGGCGTTCTTTAATGAGGTTTTCCACAGTCTGGCCTGGTTTTCTAATGGGTACGCCTGTACTAGTGAGATTCCAGCGTATACACCTGTAGCCACTCACGTACCTGTCTCGGCTTCAAATACGCGCGCAATATCCCTCCAGAATTGACCCTTTCGCCTTCTTACATACTCGCCTTGATGCAACACACAATGGCGCACATAACCCTGAACCCCGAAACCCTGAGTTATGCCGCAGCGCGTTCTTGCTGCCTTTTCTATTCCCTTTTGGGCGAGGGTCGCCTCCCCACAGCACAGTGTGTCAGCATGCGGCTGCGAAAACGGCGCAATGTCAGACAGATACGGCTGAGCAACATGAATGTATCAATTTAAGAGTCGAAGTTTGAAAAGGCCCCCCCCCCTGTTCTAATTGATTGTGAAAATAATATACCCACAGTAGACAGAATGGTCACTCTGGACTTTTCCCCGGCCAAAGATATTCCAGATCTTTCAAGAAAGGTCATCTTCATTACCGGCGGTCGGTATTACCTTCTGCGTTCCTTGCATTTAATGATCCGCTGACAACAATAACAGGGACTTCCGGCTTGGGTGCCGCATCTGTTCTGGAGCTGGCAAAGCACAACCCTACTCGCATTTACTTTAGTGGCCGTAATGCCACGAATGCACAAGCGATTATAAACAGGGTTCACGAGGAGGGTTCGCCTACTCAGGTTTCGTTTGTGAATTGTGATCTCGGCTCATTGTCGTCAGTAAAAGAAGCTGCGGAGAACTTTATTGCCAATGAAAGTCGCCTCGATATTCTGATGTGCAACGCTGGAATCATGGCAACACCGCCTGGGCTAACTAGTGATGGCTATGAGTTACAGTTCGGCACGAACCATTTGGGCCATGCGCTCCTAATTAAGAAATTGCTGCCCCTTCTCTTACATACCGCTGAGATGCCGAGTGGTGATGCACGCATTATCGTGCTCTCGTCACTCGGCTATTTTCTTCATCCCAAAAGTGGAATCGTCTTCAATAGCTTGAAGACTATACAGGATTTTGGATTTTTCGGGGGGTGGAGACGATACGGTCAGAGTAAGCTCGCCAACATTCTCTACGCCCGTGAACTCGCGTCCCGATATCCGTCGCTTACATCAGTCTCTATTCATCCTGGTGTCGTCGCGACCGGTCTTATTGACAATTTGAGTTTTGCTGATCGTCTACTGGTTCAAGTCACTAATATCGGAAAAATTCTTGAGCCATCTCAAGGAATATTGAACCAGCTCTGGGCAGCTAGTGCCGACAAGAAGCAACTAGTCAATGGACAATTCTATGAGCCAGTGGGCCTTTTGTCAACGTCTCTGGATAAAGCGGCAAAAGATAATGAACTGGCAGCTAATCTGTGGGAGTGGACTGAGAAAGAACTTCAGAAATACGAAGAAAAATGAGCATGTACGAAAATTTGTCGTCAGAAATATTCTACATTTGTCAGGGAAACTAATGCAACTAATGCATGTCGCCTGGACAAATAACCTGGGATTCACAGAGGGCTACACTAAGTATCAACGCAAGCACAAATTAATGAGCCGCATCGGATTACACATTGGTGAGCAATGATGTTTTCCTTAATCTGGGTGGGCATTGCTCGATGTTGGCTCCGTGGTAGATCGCCTATGCGTAGAGGTCCAGCCAGGACTGAAGTCTAGAGTCGGCTCGGCGCGAAAGGGCGGGCACTTTGTCGTCGCACTCTGTCGGTTGAGTCCACCCGTAGCCAGCCCAGCGTCCTTATAGGGCTCGGCGGCAATGGGTTCCAGGACATCCATCGGCAGAGTCGCATGACGGCGCGCGGCAGCACTCCTAACCTCGCGCTTGACCTCTTCGGCTTTCTCCGCTGTCCATCCAGGACGGCCCCTCGTCGCCGAAGTGGCAGGTAGAGCAGTTCTTGCACACTGGCCGTATCTCATCGCACCGCTTCTTCCTCAACCGGCACGTCCAGCAGCCGTCGTAGCTCTTCATTGTGATGATCAAGCTCTGTCTGCCCTTCCCTTTCTGCCCATCATAACTGGGCCTTCCCTGATATCGCCAGACTGAAGAACAGACATGGAAAGTCGTTTTTCGTACAATTCCTTACTTTTTTCTTAGAAGTACGCAACGTAAACCATTACAAGTAAGGCAATGCACTTAACAATTCATCGATGCAATCAATTAGCCAGCCCCCCAAGCCAAGGCCCTGCTAGGTCAGAAGGACGTAGTCTGGCAGGACGACTTGTGATGTATTTACCTGATTGTTGATGGTGTTGTGGACGACCTCGTACAGACCGAAGCAGAATGAATTATTGACAGTATTCTGTAACACATGGTCTGGAACAGGTTCCGTCCAGTAAAGTCCTGACCAAAGGCGTGGTTTATCGACGAGATTGACAAGAGTTTCGGTGGATATGATAAATTTGTTCCCGCACAAAGTCGAGGTTCCGGGTAGTGGCATTATGGAGGGGAATGCTTGGCGTTACAATCAATGACAATTATTACACCGAAAAATATGTGACTAATCGAAACATGAACTTTCGATTAGAACTTTGCACGAAAGGACTAGGTGGAAAAGTCGACGTGGAGTTCTACACCAGTGATCGCGTAACTTATCTGCAATCTGTCGAGGCTGCCAAATCATTTGCGTGCGTCGAGCCGAACGATGTATCTTGTGTATTGAGGGAATGAGGGTTATTCTGTTGTTGCAGCAGCCGCATGCGTTTTCAGCTATATCGTAGGCGAATTCAACACTTGGCCCTATTTGTCGCGATCACAACAATGAGAGAGGTGTAAGAGACGAACTGCTAAGGTGGCACTTTCGTCAAGCGGTGTTGGCCAATATGAGGGGAGCTCCCCGAGCTTTGAGATGGACTTTCCACCTGGATCTGATGTGATGGGGGAGATCTCCAGGGGTCCGAAAGCAGCCGAAAGAATGGAGGCAGAGGTTTTCTCAAGGTTGAGTGGGTTATCATTAGGGTAGTGGAGTAGGCACCAAAATGAGTGTTAAAGAGTCATGGCAGATCTTACATTAAGAGCAGTTTTACAATAACGGCTATACGCTCGCGTTATGGATGATGTTGGAGGCCAGCTATGCATACCATGTGTACCGGGAAAGGACTGGGCCGGGGCTCTGTGACCTGTGCACTGGGATTAGCCGGGACTAGATTAGGGACTTGACTAAACTGCGACAGTGCGTACGGAACCCCTCCGTGGAATGGATGGAATGGATCGCCACAGTGTTCACTACCCACTCATCTTCTGGCACAACATTCCCCTCTGCACTACACAAATCAATCTCTATCCTACATTGTTGACATTGATGCACAGACTTTCGGGTAATTGTTGTCTGCCTGTATTACACCACTTTTCGTTTCATCCCATCTGTAAGGTGCCCAACGTAAGTCAACAATCGCTCTTGACTTCACAAGTATTTCTCGACCTATAACGACTGCCCTTCTCGATCTGTCTTTGTGATTTGCTACTATAGCACATGATCTATAGAAATACCAAACTCTGTTATCCTGTTCATATTGCAGGTCATTATTGTATTGATACTCTGCCAGCCACTGATCAACAAGGTCGCAGTCACATCTGTAAGCTGCATGGTTGGTGTGACATGCTGGTGTAAATCTTCTTTCGAGCGTATTTCCACTGTAATTACTCCCTTGGGAATTGTGAACCTCCTCTAGAACCGCAAAATAATTTACGCCGGTTCTTCTCCCAATAGTCACGTTTGAATTGCGCATGTAATTAGCGAAGACAGCTTCCGTACAATTACTGCTCAAGGAGGTGGTGTTGACACCGGTAATTGCCTGGAGGAACACTCGACTTTCGTGGTTGTCATATATCTTTGCCGCTCCTTGGGCGTCGCCTTCTTGCAAATGATGAAGTATTAGGTGATAAGCTTGTTCGTGACTCAATCCATCGGATCTTGGGGGGTCAAGACTTGTAGCCACACCTCCACCGGTCAATTTTGTGAAAATCGAAATACCAAAAAGGCCATTGTCACAAACGAATTCGTAGTCGATCGGTCTAATAACAAATCTCTCCACGCTAAAGTTACCTATGCCAACCGCATCAACCGATACGATTATGCATGACAGGACAGATAGGTACAAAACCATATGCATCATTGCAGTACGCGAGAGAATCATATGTATCAGAGTAGACTGCTAATGCCTCTTTAATAGTAGAGGTTAATATATTTTCTCAGGTCTTTGTAGATGCAAAGAGGATAGTACGACCGCACGGATATGTGGCGCGAGTGCACTGTAGATCATAAGGGCCAACTTCATCAGTCATTATATAAGGAGATTAATTGGGAGTAAACCCACCATTCCTCTTTGGGACTAGCGTAGATAGGCATTGGTATACATCGTGCAGCAAAGTGCATTCATCTCTGCCGGAATTAACCTTTGCGTCCTAGTCCGAGTTTGGTAGTCAACGACGCGTCGACAAGGACGCGTCTCGTAGTCGCGTGGAGGCTCCTCATAGTCCCTCAGTCGCATCGTCCCTTAATTGTGTCCCACGTATACAGCAATACTGTCATGGAAGCCAATAATTCATATGATTTGCGAGTTGGCATGATCTTTGAGTCGGCTGCTGAAGCTAGAGCCTTTGTGAGTGCATACGCGGCCCACAATAATTTTGCCGTAAAGAACGGAGTTGTCAAACACACGGATCAAACATTACTCGTGTGCACATGTAACAGAAAGCCACTCAACACCAGAAATCTCCCGATGGAAGTGGGAGCAACCGGAGGCAATGGCCTCATCCGTCACAGGGTTGCACGAAGCATGCAATGCGACTGCCCTTGGAAAGTTCGCCTTACAAAGCAGTTCAATGATTCCTGGATTCTTAGAGAGCTGATTGATGAACATCAAAGACGCCAACTTGAAGGTGTAAATCCGCTCGCGTACTCTGAGAATCGGTCGATGACCGCTGAGGCCAGGCAGAGCGTGATCGACCTTCAGCATCAGTAAGCACAATTGCGTCGATGTTGAACACGACATATGGGCTCCCGTTGTTGGGAAAGGACGTCTATAATCGCACCTACCAGTACACTCAAAAAACAGGTAATTCCACGCAAAATTTTTGGAGACTTTGCGAGAGGAAGGTTTTTATACCGGATAAAAATGGCCTCAGACAGCTATCTCGAAGCTTTGTTCTTTTGCAAACCTGATGATGTTCAAATGGCGCGTCTCTATGGCAAGTGGCTATCATCGATGCCACATATAGACTAATAGATTCCGACTACGTCACCGTGGATAATAACATGCGCACGGTGAGGATAGCACTGTGCTTTGTGACTTATGAGCAGGCAAACTCTATTCATCTAGTTTCTGACAATGCAACCCGGTGGCTGTACCGTAGTATTATCGCCGCAATGGAAATGGGATTATATTGACAACAATTGGCCTAAAGCGTGGCATACAACCTGCCGGAAACAAATGCTTGACTTTGGATTACAGAATATAAGTCCACCGCAATCTCAGTTCCTGTGGAAATGTGTAGAACACTCTAGCCTACGATCGTTAGAATATTCTGGTAATATGTAAGCATGACGTAATTGGGTATTGTGTGGAATGCCTAGAAGGTTCCAGAAGGAAATGACTCAATTATATATAGAGGTCATAGGAACCTTCTGTCATATGTTTGTTTGCTATTGTGTGCTCCAATATTATCAGATATTACAACAATAATCAAACGCTTCGCTCTAGGGGCGCGGTTGTGTATTTTGAGATTGAGAACTGGAGTCCATCTTATTTTGGGAGACGACAGATCCAATAGCTTTATCACTGTCAAGATGCAAGATTTGGAGAGAATCGCTTGAGTCCATAGAGCACAGAGGTAAGAACTGATACAACAACTGGATAAGGAGATCGATCTTGATCCATATGAATTTGTCGGCCTTCTCGCCGTCTTATATATGACAGATATGATAGACTTTTCATTCACTATACTGTAGAAGGAAGTAATTTTTCATCGCTTAAAAGTCATGAACATTGGAGGAATTATTATTTATTCTAACTTATTGCCGACCAGTACAACCAATTACAGGATTGGGATCCAACGTCTGGCGAATTCAAAGGTAGAAAGGAACAAAACACAAGGGGAATACATATGCAAGGTCCACTTGTGGGACCAAGAGAAGAGCCAATAGAAATCTACTACCGACACCACATGCGGATATGGTCACCCGATAATGGCCAAAACAGCACAAAGAACAGAATATATTGAAATACATATGCAAGATCCACTTTGTGACCACAGCGATAGGTAAGGTGGACCGGTAAATCACATCGCCAGATTCGGTCAGCCAGCGGCTCAGAAGGTGCGCTACGAATGCTGGACGAGATTACTACGTTAATCGAAAAACTACTGCGTAAACCTGGTTGCTCCTTATGACGGTCTATTCCCACACAGCCGAATCAATAACTCTCGAGATAATAATTTGCTTAATAACTTTATTTATGTATTTTATCCGTGGATATCCGTGGATATTATTCACGGATATGACTAATCAAAATTGCTTTATCCGTATCCGTATCCGTATTTGCCTAATGTCTATCCATATCCGTAATTTTCGACGGACATCCGCGGATATATCCGTTATCCCTGTATCCGTGCCGATCCCTATAATCCGCTTCAACGCGCATATCTTCTTCAATAACAGAATCTTCATCCCAGAAAGTGTTGTCATCCTCATCATCGACATCTAGGTCCATTTGGGCCAATACCCTATCGCGAGTCTCAACTCGTCCCGCGTTATTCGATTGTTACTGATCTATTAGACTGATGCGGAATCTCTTTCTCGCATTCTCTTGATTAATTCTAGAGCGCTTTGAGCGAGGCGCCATATTTACTACGAATTCTTAAGAGTTGTTCTTGATGTTCGGTTGAATGGGTTTAACGCGACCTCGTCGGTTAAAACGACGTCGAGTTGTTAAGGGCGCTATATTGTTTTAGGAAGCCAAATTTCCTAATAATGAATAGCGCAATCATACTGCCTAGGGTTTAGGTTTTGGCCAGCGTACCCATCCGCCAAAAGTTGGTGTTTACCATGTCAGGACCCACCAAAATAATACCAGCAATCACGTTCGAATTTTTTTATGTAACAAAATAAAATAAGCGACAATTTTGAGGTGACACTCTTACAAACAGTTCGATATATATTTCGAGTTGATAGATGATGATGTGGTGTTGTGGATAGAAATTGTTGAAAATGGATGGTACTTTTGATGGTTCTTGGGTGCTTGCACCATACCTTGGTTGCAGCACAATTTAAGTAGGGATAGGGTATCTATGAACATTACTAACCAATACTGCTGTGGACATACCAATAACCTTTAAAATCCCCAATTTTACCAACTTCTCAGAGCCTTATCTTATCGCGAACAAATACACTGAATACATTAAATCTACGTAAACTGGACATTCAAATCAGGGCTGTGGCGGATGCGGATATCTGCAAAATTCGGATATCTGCCAAATTTGGCAGATATCCGCATCCGCCATCCGCCTTTTTGAAGTTGGGAGATATGTATCCGCCTTTGTATCCGCCTTTCAACAGCATGGCGGATACGGATCCGCCAGATATCCGGCGGATATCCACCAAATCCGCCAT
>NW_027118270.1:0-8321 GCF_038497915.1 Lipomyces doorenjongii | reverse complement strand
ATCCTCGCAGAGGGCCCGCTTGTAGTCATACTTACGATTAAATCTGGTTTTTAGCTCCGGGCGACGTTTAGTGAAATTTGAAGCCCAGTTCTTGCGCACCTTGCCTCCCACACGGGTAGCAAGCAGTTGATTGGCCATATCATTTTCAACATTAACTAGTGGAGGCGAAAATTCTCGCGAATCCAAGTCGAGGATGAACAATAACCAATTCCTCGCTATGCGTGAGTTTTAAACTATTAGGTGTGTAATCGCGTCGTCGCTTGAGTGTCATTCTATTAACATTGTATGTCTTTGCAGCTAAACAGTTACACTGAATTTGGCCCCCTATCAATAGCTTGGATGGCTAAGGATATTCTGCTTTCAGAGCCCGTTGCTTGAATGTCAATTGGTGAATGCATTGATGATTGAAGTTGTGTGGTGGTGTTTTTACGTTGGTGTGGCACACTCGCTTATGAACTACGTTAATCATTCAGACGAAGCTAATTGTATAAATCATGTCTTTTAGAAAAGAGTCTAGGTAGGGGTGTCACGATTTCTTGCTTACTAATGCAAATACGAATAAATTCACCTTTATTCGTAAATTATTCGTAATATTCTTAAATTTTGACCCTGACCTTGACAAGTTGACAACATGAAATCACGCCTCCCTGATCCGTCCTCAACAACATCAACTTTCTCATCGTCTCGGCACTCAACGAGTGCCTCCGCAAACCTAGAAGATCTCTCCCTGTGTTGAACAGCCTTTCAACAGCCACCTCAGACGCAGGAATAGCTAAATAATCTCTTGCTGCGGCTGCCATCCGAACTCATCCTGATTTAGTCGCCACCATTCGAAGAGCCAGCCTCTTTCCATAGTCACCTCGTCATTGACCATGAGTACAGGGTTAACGGTTAATGTCAGAATAAGACGCGTATTGAGTGATTGGCTGAATTAAAGTTTCACTACGGCCCTAGGGTCTTGGCAAAAATACGAATAATATTTGTTATTCGTATTCGACGCTCCCAGCCTTATAGCTTGCAAATAACGGAAAATCTGCGAATACGAATAACGAATACGAATAAGAAAAAATTTTATTCGTTTACACCCCAAAGTCTAGGGATAGAGAGATGCCTTTAGAAAAGACAAATACTCAATAATACGCGCGAATATATTTTGTAGGAAGACTGCGGGTCGGGTATTGATTCCGAAATTGGCCTGAAGAAAAAGCGGCCGATGCTCCTAGCACTCCAATTCCACTGCAGCATGTTAGAGAACAATATGTATCTCTGTCCGAAACAGCAGTATCTGTGCTAGCTTAGGTATTTTACTTGCATTATTTATAGACCATTGTCAGCGCTAATCTCTAACCCTCTGGCTGATTTACCAACCATGACTGCAACTGAAGGCATCTCTGAACAAGTCGAATGCGACCTTAGGCTGACATCAGGGAGCCAATATGAACTGGTTCGCAAAGGCGGTAAGTATAGGCGCGATTATGCTATACTTCTTTTGATGTTGGACTTCCGCTAATAAGCGGCGTAGGTCATTATGAAACTATGTACAACCTCTTCCATGAACTGGGCATTCAATCCAACATACTAGTCTCTGCAACCTATAGGCACCGCACGAGTTTGCTAACCGAGCCGACACTCGTCAAAGCCCTTCACATAGTTATTAACCATCATCCGGCCCTCGGAATTATAGGGGTGAGTAAGTCTTCCCAAAAGAAAAGAGGTAACCACCGATTGTGGGAGGCACGATTGAACACCATCAACTTGAATGACTGCGTCGAGTTCATGCAATATGATGGCAAAGACCAAGACTTACAAGAGGTCATCGAGAAGTCGCATAATGAGTGGTTTACTACTGAGGAAAAGACTCGGCCCTGGTGGAAGCTTGTGGTCGTGAATGGCGCTCATGTATTGTTTGTCTATCACCATATGATTGGCGATGGGCGATCTGGATATACATTTCATCGGAGTTTGCTGGCAGCACTTAATGAGATTGAAACACTGAAGACAAATGACGGGATATCCACGGACAACGGAGCTTTCATTGTCAATGTGCCGGCTACTTTACCTCCAGCACATTCCATAGCTGTAGTCGAGGCCCAGCTCTCGATGCTACATGTCGTCTATAACTTCCTCTGGTGGACCCTTATTCGACTCATCTTCAGCAATGAAAGGTTTTTGTTCTCCGATGCATCCTTCTCCAAGACTTATCCAACACCGACAAATCCGTTTCCAAAGGATGAACATACCGTCACAAGGATAGAGAGCATGCAGTTCGACTCTACGACTAAGGAGAAGTGCGTTGACGCTTGCAGAATCCATAATACGACATTGACAGCGCTCTTGCAGACCTTGATTCAAGTGACATTGGCCGCAGATATTTATCCCAAAGCTATTCTTGGGTTTTCTGGAGTAGCAGTAGATTTCCGACGATATCTGAAGACCAATCCTGGTATCGACGTCATGATGAACGCGGCTACTGTATTTTCAAGTCGTCAACGGTTAGGAAGATATCGCGAGGCTGGGAGAGACCCGAAGATCAGCGCCAGAAATGGTGCTGTTCCAGGAGTACACCTGGATATCCCGCTGCTGTGGCATCTAGCTTCGCAGAACAAGGCCGAGCTCGATAACGATTTAAACAAGTCCAACACAGCATTGCAAGATTACCTCACTGTACCATTGCTAGGCATCGATGATGAAGAGTTTGCTTCCCAGCTATTCCCCAACATTGGTCGGGTGTCAAACAACGCATTCTTAGTGTCCAATATCGGAGCGTTTCAGGGGATGACAAAGGACTTGTCAGCCGGATGGACCATCGGGCATGTAGAGTTCTCAGTGGCAGCCACAAAAGCGAGTTGTGGGACCGCCGGTATTGTTTTCAACGTGGCTAGTGTAGAAAAAGGTGATCTTGTGGTTAATGTGTCGTATGAAGAGGGTGTTCTGAAACCAGAGACAGTGAGGAAAGTAATGAAGGGGATCAAGGAGCGGTTGACGTTGTTGCTAGAATAATATACTAACGTAACGCATTCTGCCGGAGACAAGTTTAACTTCTGATTAGTAGTGCGTGCGATTGGGATGATATGGAGGAGGACCACAGACGTTATTAGGTACTTGGCACATAGTGGTCGAAACAACCGGCGATTCAAAAGTCGCTTCTTGGTACACAGCCCCGACCCTGAATGGATGAACATTGGTGAAGTTAAAGATCGCCTTCAGAACCTGGTGCTTGCACAAGCTGCGGACTTCGGTACTGAGTTAAAAAAGGACTCATCAAAGTTTAGTTGAGATCCGATAATTCTAGGCCACGGAAAGATATATATGGGGCTGTTCGCGATACGATATCGGCAAGGTTTGGGCAAATCGGCGCCATCAGAATTCAAATCACTCTGGAAAATGCGTACGAGAGCAACAAGGTCTAATGAAGTCACCTTACGCGTTCCAACAACCCCTCTTCTTGGCCACCTAGCTTCACATTTTCTCATTTATATACAAGTAGAATAACAGACCTTCCCGGCACAATATCTGATCTACCCGAACAAATACAGTCAGCATGACTCTGCTTGAGTAATCATCCTGGATACTCTGCCAATACATTCGTAGCACCTGACCCAATGTCGCCTCGCGCTCATTAGTCACTGCTAACTGTAAACAAGACTTGAATGAGACAGCAGGGTAGAGTTCGCCGAGAAGTTGAATGCCGAGAGACAAAAAACGCGACTGTGACGAGGGAAGGTTTCCGTTGGACGTGTGAGACACAATAATACAAATGCTGGGGTTGTTGCCAGACAGGCACTACAATAATCGGGTTGATACTGCTACTGCTCTCAGTTCTCCTGTAACTATTTGAAGCCGAATATTGAATTATAACATAGCCCGTTCTGACAGGTCTAACGAACGCTGATTTGTCTAATGTCGCAATGCAGCTCGCCCATCTGGGCATGCGTAAAGTTTAGGGTTGTTGGATGCCTGACGACTAAATGGCGCCGCTTGCAGTGAGGCAAATCTTCCCATGACCCTAAAACACTATAAACGGGCTCGAAGCGAAGGTGCGTCGAAAACATGCACGTTAGCGAGGGCGCAGAACACGGTTGTCAGGCACAGATTCCGGGGTCAATTCTTTGTTTGCTTCAACACCATATAATGCCGCTTGTATATCCTCGGCCGACTCCTTAAGCTGTCTTCATTACGACAAAGATTCTTTCCTTCCCCATGGTTACTGATGGTCAGGATCTCTGGGTTTCTGTGGGTGGTTGTGGTTGCGATTTGCGCTCTCGTCGTAACGGCCGCTGACCTTCCTGTTCTATGCCTTCTCCAGGGTAACTTCAATAAAGGTGCGCCATATAACCAGCCGGGCAGCTATTGGTTTTTCATCAGCGACTCAATCGACAACTACCGTGCTAATGCGTACTACATCGATTCCGAAATCGCGCGCGGCAAGGCCGCTTCGGCAAACGGATTGGTCACTATGTTATTGAAGATCTACATAACAGCCGAAAGTAATAAGGTGTACGGTTATTTTTACAACAATGACGGATCGGCCGGCAAGAATGTTGCATTCGCCACATATGCTGGGTATGCTTTCCACTTTACGGCAAGAAACGACTTTGTCGGGCGTTCATTCATGACTGCGGGCGATGTAGAAATGTTTATTACTGCCGGATCATGCGTAACGGGAGAATATGAGTGGCCGTACACAAGGAAAGGAGCTCGGTTGACACCGCAGGGTGCGCTGGTATATGAGTAAAGTAGCAAACAAAGCACACAAGAGGGTGCAAAGTGTACCGGAAGCAGAGACAAAATGAATAGAATGCACGTTCTTTAGTTACGAACTAACGTTAACCTCTCTTTCGTGAACCCATGTCTCTCCACGATTGTGGGTTCGCCGTTGGTGACGTCATCAATTGGCTGCACCGCCCATCTCCTCGGCTCTTAAACTCTAAATTGCTTCCTGAGGCGTGCGGCTGCTGCCCAAACCCTGACTATAAGGCGCACTAACATATAGTCAGTGTTTTTAGTTCAGCGGCTGGCATAGCGGGCGACATGTGGCCGACCAAAATCGCCAACTTCAAATCGATAGTTTAGTAAAAATAGGCCCCCCTTTAAGTTTCAGGGAATCACTAAATTCCGCCGTCCGCTCAGCCGCGGTCCGTGGACACGATACAAAAGTGGGAGTGCAAAGCTAGCCAAGTATATATCGCATAGTAATTTGGCCCTCGTGTGCGCCGAGGCGCACGTAGACTGGTGCCGCATGGGTATATGCGCAAGCAAGTAGGACCACTATAGGACTGTCTGTAAAAGTAGCAACATGTTAGTTGCTCGCAGAATAATAGGCTCGTGACCTGTCCAAATGCACATAATAGCTGATGCTAAAACCGGAAAAAGGGTTCAGAAAAAAGGCTTCCGGTGCAACAGTTATTACTATACCATTAGATCCCGGATTTAAAAATAGAGCAACGCGTGGCTGACTCTCAAAAGTACTCATCTCGAGCAACCACATCAGCTGGTCGTCGTGATGTCACTTATAAGGAAGATACGTATGCTGAAGTTTGGTTTAAAAAGCGGAAGAATATCTGCAACATATCGCAAAATTGGCTACGTCGTGGTTCGTGATGTCAGCTTAGGCGCCCTACGAGGGTCGATCTTGGCTATCTCGGGCTCTCCACGTCATGTCGTAGAGGATGGGTACTAGTCCCGCGATCCTTGGGCAGCCAACATTGAACATTGGTCTGCGATTTGCACTCTCGTTATACATTGTTTTGAGTTCTATGGCCCTCACGCATTAATCGAAGCCGTTTTCTAATTAAAGAAATAGTCGCAAGGCGCAGACGCAGTTGGCAGCGCCAACGTCATCTCCGGTGTTATTGGCCAGTTCACTTAACATCGCTGTCTTGAAAATTTCCATCAGCTACGTTTACGAACAAGTAAAGCTTCCTGTTGTGTCATAAAAGCTTCAGTTTCTCCTTCACATCCAGTCGTGCATCCATCAATCATTCCCGTTGGCAATCCAGATACACAATTTGCAGTCATATCCTCCCGCAAATCTCGCCCATTATGTTGAAGTCTCTGTTTTGCCTAAGCCTCTTTGCCACCGCCGCATATTCGCAGACCGTTCAAATCGGGATACCGACCAAAGGCGACCAGCTAGCCGCCGGGTCCAACCAGACCATCCAGATCCAGCGTCCTGTGGGTGTTGATCGTCACCTCAAGCAATTGTGATTCTTACAGGATACATTGACCGGCTCCGACGAAATAGCCGTTGTAATCGGCATCGAGCAGTGTCCGAACGGGACGTGCACTTCCCCCGATGCCAGCATGGGCACTGTTCTTTACCAAGGAGCCTTTGACCCGGAGTTCCACGGGCCACAGCCCCCGTATCAAAACTTCACGGTCAAAATTCCCGACGGTCTGTCCGGGCCGGCTTTGATTGGCGTGGCACACATGTCACTGGTCGGGGTAGGCCACAATCAATCAACTTTGGCGTGCAACCGACGGAATACTGACTCGGTCTTGGTGTCGATTAGTTAAGCAGTTCTCCATTAATTGAGTTCCTCAATCAGACGGTGAGAATCGTATGATTCATGTCGACGCACTGTCTTCAACCACCGCTTAATTCATGAGAGGCGGTCCGCTAGGAGGGTGCAGCATATGTCATTACCTTAAATCAGCACAACTCTCGCTGCGTTAAACGCACCACGCCACAGACGAAAATGAGTAAATTGCGATGAATGATTTAAAGTTCTTTCTCCTTACTCACATTTCTGACGCCTTCGGAGGCATAATGTTATATAGTTTAACTTAGCTTGCTAACAAACAAATCGAGTTCAGTATTATCATGGTTAATACTCTACATCTCAACCTTTGAAAGGAGAGGTCTCATTCTTTGCATAATAATTGCATCATGTCATGAACCCTGAACCCTAAAACCCTGAACCCAAACCATGGCAGACTCCTTGTTAACCGCTCTGAAGACCTTTCTCAAGGACTATCCAAGCATCAAATACACGCCACTATTCTCTTCCGATTATGCTTCTATCCGTAAGATGTGGAATGTTGGTCGTCAGGATAATCCGCTGTAAGCATTCGACGGTCGTGCGAGTCTGGCACTATCAATCTCGGGCAGCGGGAAGCTATAGATAAGATACTATATCATATATATTATCCGACTGGCAAGGGAGCTGGAACGGCTCCACTTTATATCGGTCTCCTCCAGTCCTTGCCAGCGGCCAAACGGTACAATAAACTATTCATGATGACAAATATGGAAAGCAAGCAAAGAAGGGAAGCAAAGTTGAGCGTCGCGTGCGGCTTAGGCGAGATGCTCGGGCGGTGGCCAAGCCGAGCGGTGGCGTAGCCAACGCTCCTAAACGTTCACGAGGCTTAGAGACGCCTGCGAAGTCGTGGTCCTGACATCCGCTCGCGATCGTTCATCCGCAGTCGGCCGCTGATGTGAGCGCGCTGGTAAGATATGTGCCGTCAAACGAAATCAAATTCAAGGTCGGGCATAAGCCGCCTCATAAAGTGCGGCTCGTTACTATGGGAGGGACCCGTCACGGTTCGGGGGGCTGGACTTCACGGACTATGTGTTTATTTCCTAGATCTTGGTTTGAAGGTTTACCGATGTCTGTGATTAACCTAATAGATAGTCTGAACAAATATGAAGTACCCGCAGTTCCTTAGAGCTCTGCACCACCTGCCCGATACCCCTCCAATCAACTTCATACACCCTTTGCGGCTTTCTGTCTGATAGATACCTCGCTTGGAGTGCCAATTCAGAGTAGATAGCGATCCATAGTATTTATAGTAAAGTGACACCTCACTAGCTTATCAGGCAAATAGAATACCGTGAGGTCGACGTAACCTTAGTGGCTGCACTGGCTATCTGTGTTCAAGAAATAATAGTGCGGCGCTTCTGAAAGGCTTCCTCACTCACCATTAGTGCTGCAAGCTAACGCGTAGGAAATGACAGAGCAGTCAGCGTCAAGGCTGGAACAGTAATATTACTGTGTAGGGCTCTTGTTGCGACATGTCGCAGCATTTGTTGCAGCATTTCTCCCTAACGACGCGCATGCTATGTTCCCGTATCTCGTGAAGGATCCTTCGAACGATCCCAGATTATATGACCACATATCAACCTCCCAGTCATCGGCACATACGACGCAACGGTATGGAGACTGCAAGCATTCTCAACATAGCTTTCCTCATATTGTGCTTTCAATCGTGTAATGTGTCTCTGCCCAAGAGCGAACGTATGTTTTTCTATTGAGACTTTTACATAAATAATAATGCTTTGAAAAAAGCATGACAGCCTAAATGGAATAATGCCATATTAT
>NW_027118269.1:0-8486 GCF_038497915.1 Lipomyces doorenjongii | reverse complement strand
AAAATTAGCGAATATTATTCGCACTGTTTTGGATTGCGAATACGAATAACGAATATTGCGGATATCTGCGAATATTCGCATTCGCAACAGCCCTACCTGCAACCTCGGAAGCTGGGATCGCTTAGTAATCCCATAGCTACAGCGGCCATCTACGAGTAGTCATCTTGATGACTACACCACCAATTACACAGCCAGTTTGGATCTTTTGTGTCATTAACACTGACTACCGGACTGTCAAAGTACATTTAAGTATCTGAGGGAACTTACGGCAACCTAGTCTGTTCTCGTTGGGTGCAGCCTTCCCAGCATTCTCGATTCTATCTGCGGGAGATGGTTGTCCAGGAGCAATTGGCAACCCGGCCCTGCAACAGCCAGTGGGTATGTTGATGCAGATTTTGCATAATGCCTTGTATAATCAGTCTACCAGAAATATTCTTCTACTCGAGAATCCTGGACATAGCAGTTGTCACGGTCGACTCGGATTTCGATTGCTGCTTCGTCATCACTGTCATCGTTGAGGGCTCTGTTGTCGAGGCGCTTACAGCGAGTTCTGATCCTCTCCAAGGGAGACATTACGGCAAGGTGAAATGAGTGTTGTTAAGTTAGCCTTTGGGATCATAGTATTACAAATGCCGTGGTCAAACAAAAATTGTTCAAGGTATCAACAACGGCGCGATATCGTCAAGCTTCTAACTTCTGCCAATACCATAGATGATAATTATCGGCAGACGTATTGGTCTCAAGGGGACATATAATCTTGATCTACTATACAAGCTCAACCCACCTTATGGGAACAAATCAGGCATCAAGCTGTAAACACTTATTATTCTAACATAACGCCATCCCTACCTCAGCGTTCTGCAGCATTTTTACGGCTTCTTCAGTAGCATATCCCAAGAACGTGCCTTCTTCAAATACTGTGCGATTTCAAGATTCTCTTTTGCTAGCGAGAGCCCCTCTACGAGGAGTAACAGAAAAATGCCACCTACTACACTCGCTCCAATTACATAAAACTTCACAATCGACTTGAAATATCTCTTTTTGTCGGACGAGTCGAACGTCTTCCAGGTGCTCACCAATCCATACATTGCATTACGCAAGGAGGATATTGTTCCAAAACTCTTGCGGTCAAAAGGAATAATCGGCTCTTCTCCATCAGGAAGTAAGGACGCTTGTACGCGAATGCGAACAATCGTAGCAGGAACACTTAGCGAGAGAAAAAGTGCGAGATAGACGGCAATGCCTGACAAAAGCATAAGGACACCAAAGAATCTTCTCAACCCGTCCTGTGCCATAGAAGGCATGGCGACCTTGGATATGAGTGTGTTAGGAAGTAGATACACGAATTTGAGTACAATAAATTCAGTAGCCAGAACAGGTAGAGTGAGCAAGCTCAGATGAAGAGGAGTATGCCTAAGGCGAAAAAACCAGGTTCTCTTTGTCGGGATCGTGACAATAACGCTTCACATTGTCAACAAAAAATACACTTTATAATTTAAAGCAGAGCGACTCACTGGGTCAAAACTAGGGAAAATGGAGCGACACAGAGGTCAACGATCAAAGAAAGCAACGGCTGCAAGCTATTTGGTAATATGAGGGAGCCCAAATCTTTATAGAACACTCTCGCAACTTCCTTCGCGATGTATGCAGACATTCCACGGAAAAGACTCCAAGGGCCTGCCTCGTACCGCAGGTAAGCCGCTGTTCGTCTAAGGCTGGACGTGACGGGGTGCTTGCCAGTATATGCCAGATTCCTTATCAACAGTCTGGCCTCGAGTTGTGCTTCATCCACTCTGTCGCCCTCCTCCGCAACAGCCTCATGCCGCAGGTATGCCGCTGTTCGTACAATGCTCGATGTGGCTATAGTGCCTTGGGCACGATACATCAGATTTCTGTCCAACACAGGTGGAGTGCCTTCCACACGGTCGCCACCCTCAGATACAAAACGTTCGCTAGACTCGGAACTGAAGCGACTGTAGCTAATATGAGGTTCTTCGACGGCAGTAAGTGTGAGAATGACAATCGCAACGTACCGAAGAAGAGATAATACTACTACACCCACAACGCCAGCTATCAAAAGTTTATTTGCCGGCCCATCCGGAATATCAAATTTTTGAACACCTATTGCTTGATGTTGGAGTGTTACTGAGTCGACCATCGCTAAAATTGAATTGAATGGACGAAGTAGTTGTGGGTCTGTGTGAATTCGTATGACGGTCGACTAAAGAGGACTCAGAAATCAGCGCTGCCCTGAACCCTGAACAGATAAGTTCAGACTGACGGAAGCCGATATGCCGGAAGGTACAACTAAGCCGGAACGAAGCCCATAAACTCTTCAAGCCGGATTTTGTTCCCGTAAGATATTTGTTTTTACTGAACCGATAATCTCATTAGAACGATATGAGTTTGGTGTAAAAGTTGTTGCATCGGCTTGATACAAGGGGAAGAGCGGAGGTTACGGCTTCGATGAGGGTTAGGGTATCATGCCGCCAGAGATATTCACATTGATCGCGATCTGCCACAGAATTTTAGTGACTTCTCAAGACCTGCATTCAGTTGGCCAACTCGTGGTTGGGTGCGAACAAGGACTTAATTTCACTCGTGGATCCTGAATACGAATCGATGAAGTAGCTGAATAAATATGACATGGGCCGAAGCTAATGCATAAGCGCTGGCATGATTATCCGGCGTGTGACTAACTACATGATCAATCAGTGAGAGATACGCGGTGTTGCTTCCAGGGGGTTACCCGGATTAATTTTGTGTTGCGATACCATTAGAGATGGGAAGTGCCCTCAATCGGCTCAAACTCCAATTTCAATTGAGCTTAGTCAGGCACAATTGGCTGTACTCAGGGTTCTGTCGAAGCCCCACTTCATTTCACTTATAGTTGCCATCAAATTAAATATTCGATACTGGATTATTTTGGTACTATCGGCAAAGAGTTTTAGCTACCCTTGCCCTAGGAATATGAGGATGATACACCAGGCTGTACTGTATTCTAATACTAAACTCTACAGGTCTTACTTTTCCACATTTGGCCTAGCGTAAACTGTTGTCGTTGAAAGTTGAATAACCCTTGCCTTGTTTGTTTACGTACACGAACGCGTCGCAGAAGTAAACTTTCCATTCAAATATCTGTACATCGCACACGATAACTCTATTATAACGCTATTTTGCTTCATTCTGGATACAATTACATATTTAACGTCAATATGTAACAATCCTACAATGGACAACAGCCAAGTAACAGTTAAACATGAATATTGTCGAAAGTGTGCGTCGTGTCGCTCATGGACTCGCTGTGACACGCTTCGAGAACTTCAAATGGTAATAACTGTGATCGGCAAGCAAGTGGATCGTCCCAGCAAGCGGATCGCTCCCTATCCGCCCTCTGTTAAATTTTTACGTATAGCAGCTAACGACGACGACCGTAAGCTCGCTCCAGTGGCGCAAAACACCCGACGTCAAGGGGCTGCAGCAGGTGTGAGGAATGAGGAGGCATGTATAAAGGAACAATAGAGTGTTCCATACAATATCGATCGAACTCTGGTGTAATATGGCTGCAATGACCGTCTAAAACTAACAGCCGGTATCTTCCTTTCGTGCGATCACGAGTATTTTTGTCAAAAACGTCTTTCAACCATTGAAGACCAAGCTCGTTTGTAGTCCACCCATTAGAGCTCACTGCAATTGACCAATCATCTGGGATGTCAGTAAACCACGGCGACTGGAAGACCTTCCCTGGAAAGATAACCATTGGTGGAAGTCGCCAGCCAGAAGCATTCACCGCTTCGACAACGGTCACCCATTCACGATTCCCTGGCTGTGTCAGAAATGGTCTCCCTTCTCTTTCCGCAGACGTAACAATCTTTGCGGTTCCGATCACACCCATCTGGAATCCAGTTTCGTCAAAATTGTACAAGTCTTCGTCAGCGATCCCGTACTCCTGAACCGTCTCCCGAACACGATTGAACCATTTTGTAATGATTTCAGGATCTTCGCTTTTCGCTCGTTGATGGTCATATCGTCGAGAGTACTTTGATTTCAATTCCGGATGTCTATTTATAAAGTTGCGCACCCATTTCTCTCCGACTTTAACGTGTTCCTCTGAATTAGACTCCGCCCGTTTGGCTAGAAGCAAGTCAGCCATCTTTCGAACGTCGGCCACCCTTGGAGGAAGCCCGCGCCTGTCCATTGAGAGAACCCATTCTAGAAGCACGGCTTCTTCCGTCTGAGTGAGCTTTCGCGTCCCTGCAATAGAATAGGCCTTACAGGGGCGCCCCTGGAGTCGAGGGTGAAGAGTAGTGTAAGGCACGCCATACAGGCGCGACGCGGCTTTAATACTGGAAATTTTCCCTTTTTTATAGGCATCCGCTGCGAGCAAAATTCTTCCTTCTTTATTTTCATCAGATTGAGACATTGTTGTGATGTTTTATCAATTTGAATTACAATAGGCGTAAATTGATCAATAGCCGATCCGCTTGCTGGGACGATCCACTTGCTTTGCCGATCACGTTAATACATTTAAATTGGATCTTTCACACAGAAGTATTCGCTAAATATAGGCAGCACTTTCTGTCGTTAACATGCCGTCCTTCAAACTTTTATTAAGGGGATCAACCCCAAGTAGGTTCTTCCTTGTCGCAAGACAACAAAAATAATTTCCACCCTATTCTTCGAAGTTGAATGACATGAATGGTCGCGCGGAATGCTACAGGCAACTGACATTGCCTCGAGAATTAGTCGTCCTTGCGAAAAAGATTAATCGAAATTTGTTCAGCGTGTTTCTGAAGAATCATTGTTGATAGCTAATGGCGAGGAGGATATTGTCAGTGGAAAGAATGTTCAATGCACGGAGGGATATATTGGCGGTGAGGAGACATTCGATGAAGGCCGAAACTATGCGCATTTTGATGTTGATGGATGTCACGAAGCAACTCTAGCCCTTTCCATCATGTTTCTTATTTTCTTGTTTTCTTGATTTGTCATCTTGTCATCTTGTCATCTTGTCATCTTGTCGTCTTGTCATCTTGTAATCTTGTCATCTTGCGATCTCGTCATCTTGCGATCTCGTCATCTTGTGCAAATTCGACAATTCGACACAGAGGTAAGGCGCATATGGCCGGAATTACTTCCACAGTGTAAGATCGTGCAGCACCAATCTCAGTCTGGCTTCAAGGGCGGGACGCTGGTATTAAAAATGCCGAGCAAATCGGACAACTAATGCTATAACTGGCAAATTGTATACGAAGGCGTAGGGCTTCGCGCAGATTGAAATCCCACTGAATCCATTTCTCTACCGTTGATTAGTAATACTATGTCGAATATCGAATATCGGCACGATATGTCGAATATCGAATATCGGCACGATATGTCGAATATTCGATTCGACGGTCGAAGAATGCTTCGAATAATATTCGATATTCGTATCCGACGCCGGGGGATTGGCCGATATCGTATTCGACGCCGATAATCGGTCGAATAATATTCGTCAAGTCGAATATCGTCAACAGCCCTATATAGGGATATCCTGGTGCTAAGAACGTCGATCTAAAAGAAAGTAACCGGATGTCCGAAGAGGGATCAGTAGGCTTCAATAAATATTTTTTGACAGCAAAAGCTATCGCGTAACTTCATTACCCTCTCTCCATTTTACGTGCTACCGCTCCTTGTTGTGTGGTGTAACATTATTCCAGAAGGTCCTGCAATCTTCATTAAGGTACATCAACGCTTTGATCACCTTCGTACGGTCGTTATCGTATTTATAGGGTGCTCCGTCGAATGCACGATTGATTTCCAACTTCCAGTTGGTGCACTGTTTTAATGTGGCACGCTAAATTCCTTTATGTTCATATATTTAAGGTCATGATCGGCGCGTCGCTTTTGATATCTGTCATCATCACTGTCGGACTCCTCCCTGCTTCGGCGTAGAGTCCCTTCACGAGCCTTAGACAACTCCCTAATGCGGTTGTTCAGAACATTGAGTTGGTTATCCGTAAGCACCTCTTCGTCAATAAGTCGTCGCATTGTATTAAGACTCATCGGTTCCTGCACATCCAGCATATCATGTTATCGTCGCTGGACCCTGAAGCGTTAGAGCTTGCGCCTCCTCCGTTGGCTGGGGTTCTGTGCTGTTTACTTGACTAGAGCAGACAACGATGTTCTCTCGGCTAGACCTGCTACTCCGTCTCACCAGAATGATCGATCCTGAAATAAGAAGAGGCTTCAGAAGTTGTAACGTGCAGCGAGCACTAAAGAATATTTAGGAGAAATCACAGATAAGTCCAGAGTATGCAAGTTGAAAGACAAGAATATCAAACTAAATGATTGGAAAGTAACTGAAGCCTGCCTTTCCCTTCCAGGACCAAGGCCGTCTTCTTGTAGACAGACAAACAGTACAGTAAAACAGAGAATCCCAGCACAGCCCCCTGAGGGTTGCAGTCTTTTCCCTGGACACAAGGGCACCTCACAAGGATATCTTCCGACACCACACACGTACAGTTATTTCAGATGTCAAGCTCTCACAAATCCCGGTGTTGCTTTTTTTAGCATACAAAGTCTATCTCCCTTCTTCTCACAACACATACGGTATCTCCCCTATGCCGAACTCTCACTACAGTGGAGGTTGTTACAGATTTCTCCTGAATATCCTTTAGTGCTCGCTTCACGTTCATTTGGCAAAGTCTCGGGTCAGAGTTAAAGGTTCCATTGCAAGACACAACAGAAAACAAAAGGTTAATGCGTTAATGTGAGATACGAATAGATCTCAGGGTGGATCATCATTAATGCACATTGTAAGCGATGAACGAGCTACGTCCTATCTAATACAAATTCGCCGGTTTTGCGACGATGTTCATATCTCTTTCTCTGGTAATGTTCTGCACTCGCAGGGTAGCGATCACTTTATTAATAAGGATCCTTGAGCCCGCATAACATCACCCAGCCTACCTGACAACTCAAATTCCATGCGCTCGGCAGGAGCAGGGCCACTGAGTATGGCATCCAGAGTATCAGAGCCGGGAGGGATATCTTCATCAAATACTGGCTCGCCCGCCCCTCTCATGTTGGCCAGAACAGCCTGCTGGAAGTGCCAAAAGAGAGTATTGTCGTTAACGTGGTGCGGATGGTTAATGTCTCTGCATATAGGATCCAGCTGTCGTCCTGCGACGCCTAAGATATCATCAAGGAAGCAGACTATGCGATAATCATCCTAAGTCAAGTTAGAGTGCCGACTGTTCTCGACATCTGCGGTTAACGTTGTCTCCATACATTCGGGTTGATTGAGATTTCATATTGGTCAAACAGACGATGTACATCCATCCTGAGGAGAAGTCCATTCTGAGGAGAATTAACACTTCCATCACGTTCGTCTAAGACGACCAACTCCCCGAAATTGTAATTGTGAAAGATAGACTCGAGAGCCACAGGAAATATGTGCGCTGCATCATATCTTGTCCAGCGCTGCAGCAAGAGCTCGCGTTGCGTCACTGGAACGCCCGTAATTACGCATTTTCGATCACGGTCTCGAACTGCTGCTGGAAATGACCTAACTCTACCTGATGCAGAGAGAGAGGACATGGCAGAAGAAGTTCGTTTATAGTACGGCGCGTCTGTGACTTCGATGTGTCCTTGACAAGATGTGAGTTTAGTATCTTGCTAAATGTAATGCACCGAATTGTACATTACCATCACTCTCAACCTCATATTCTCCAGGCAATAGAGGGTCTTGGGTTCGCTGAATCTGTACACGGCCATCATTAATCTTGTAGACACGAAGCGGTAACTCATGTGTGATCAGCACGTCCAACGAGTCAAGAAATGTCGTTTTGGTGAAAGTCGGGTTTGTGAAACCGCCACCAATGCTAACGGTGGGATCTGCGGCGAGGTAGATAGTAATGTCCCGGCCAAGACTTCTGTTTGCTGCCATGACTGCAATTGGTTCGTTACGCACGATCCAAGCCGAATCAATAATGTACGCGGTGGTCTTGCAAGCGATCAGTTGTAGTAGCGCGGCGTATGAAAGTTGTTTATTGTGATTGCTCGAGATTTGCTGGTGTGTGCAGGGTTAGGGTCCTGCTGAGTTTATACTGCACCGGCGACGTGGCCTTATATACTGCGGAGCTGGTTCGTCTACAGAGAATGCAAAAGTAGGGCTGCACACGAATGAGGATTATGCTTATTACGGTCATTGATATTCGTATTCGACTACGGGTTAAGGAAGTCTATTATATTCGTATTCGACTCATATTTTCGTAGTTTTGGTGGGACGCCAATCATGCTCCCAGGGGTTAGGCGAGTCTTAAACGGGCAGCCAAAATTTCGGTGCACAAAAGTTAATAGGGACCTGTAGTTTTGTTAGTGTGTGTGCTTCTAGGGCTGTGACGGATTCGGATATCCGCCTAATTTGACCGTATCCGCCATCCGCCATCCGCCATCGCAAGTTTGGCGGATTTACATCCGTCATCCGTCATCCGCCATTACAA